>NC_089274.1:40537074-40837074 GCF_963678975.1 Dysidea avara
AGTTCAGCTAGAAGAAGTCACCTTGTAAAGAGTTTAGCTACAAAGAAACCATCATGTACAGAGTTCAGCTACAAAGAAACCACCTGTACAGAATTCAACTACAAACAAATCACCCTGTATAGAGATCAGCTAGAAGAAGTTACCTTGTAGATAGTTCAGCTACAACAATTCACCCTGTAGAAAGATCAGCTAGAAGAAGTCACCTTGTAGAGTGTTCAGTTACAAAGAAACCATCATGTAGAGTGTTCAGCTGCAAACAAATCACTCTGTAGAGAGTTCAGCTACAAAGAAACCGCCATGTAGAGAGTTCAGCCTCATACAAATCACCTTGTAGAGAATTCAACTACAACAAATCACCCTGTAGAGAAGAAGTTACCTTGTAGAGAGTTCAGCTACAAAGAAACCACCATGTAGAGAGTTTAGCTGCAAACAATTCACCTGTAGAGAGTTCAGCTAGAAACAAATCACCCCGTAGAGAGATCAACTGGACGAAGTCACCTTGTAGAGAGTTCAGCTACAAAGAAACCATCATGTAGAGAGTTCAGCTGCAAACAAATCACCCTGCAGAGAGTTCAGCTACAAAAAAATCACCCTGTAGAGAGTTCAGCTAGACGAAGTCACCTTATAGAGAGTTCAGCTACAAAGAAACCATCATGTAGAGAGTTCGGCTATAAAGACACCACCATGTAGAGAGTTTAGCTGCAAACAAATCACCTGTTACAGAGAGTTCAGCTACAAAGAAACCATCCTGTATATAGTTCAGCTACATTTCAAGTCACCCAGTAGAGAGATCAGCTGCAAAAAAATCCTGTGGGGAATAATGAGCATGTAATAAATATATGTATATAATTTGTATAATTACTAATAAAATCAAAAATAATTGAAGTACTAAAATTCTTCTTTAAGTTCTTTTCTTCTTCCTGTGGTAAAGAAAAAACACATGGGTTAAAAAAGCCCCAAAGCCAGCCATAGGCCGGCTTTGCAGTATACAAATACAAAAAGAAGTGATATCTAATCAAAAACAGCCAAGCTGTAAAAAAAAGGTGCGGCCCCCATAAAGGCCATGGTGAAAAAAGATGTGAAATCCAAGGTGGCGGCCAAGAAATGGCTGTGATGGTAGGTTAATGGTTACATTTTAATAATGGCAATTCAGGTGAATTTTGTGCCGCTTGGTCTTGGCACCAAATTCACCTGAATTGTTGTTATTAAAATGTAACCATTAACCTACCATCACAGCCATTTCTTGGCCGCCACCTTGGATTTCACATCTTTTTTCACC
Organism: Dysidea avara; assembly: GCF_963678975.1. Taxonomy (NCBI): domain Eukaryota; kingdom Metazoa; phylum Porifera; class Demospongiae; order Dictyoceratida; family Dysideidae; genus Dysidea; species Dysidea avara. Next base: position 40,538,354 of record NC_089274.1, read on the forward strand.
ATGGCCTTTATGGGGGCCGCACCTTTTTTTACAGCTTGGCTGTTTTTGATTAGATAGTCCCTACTATGCCTTAACTAACTGCATGGACAATTTTTCTTGTGAGGTATCAAGCTTTTAATGGCATAGATCGTTTGTGTTTTAAAACCAGTATTTGTGTATACCATTATTTAGATGGTTTTGTAGGACTGTGGCTATGCATACAGCTAGTAATGAAAGTGAGTCCCAGGGCCACTTTTTCAGCATTGATTATAATAATATATATCTGAGTCGCTGATAGGCACTGGTCGATTATGCACCTATCAATGTATTGCCCCACTACCCCCCCCGGGCATATATGGGGCTATAGTGGGGATTTGACACAGCCGAATGTCAAATGCCCCATACGGTCGGGCAAACCTATCGTGTCAAATCCCCACCGTTGGCCCCCGTTGCAACGCGGGATTTACTCGGAATTTGACATAGCGAAGGAAGTTACAACAAAAAAATATTTGGGTGCTTACTGAACGATCGTCAAATGCCCCATAGTGGGGCAGCAGTTTCGTGTCAATTCCCCTATAAAGCCCCACTTACGCCCGAGGGGGGGTGGGGCAATACATTGATAGGTGCATTATGCTGGCGTGTTTTTATAAATGATAGGTGCTTAAAGAATTATGGATAATGCCAGTAAAATACTTACATCATACTGTTAAATCCTTCCCCGTGACGATCAGTCACGGAAAAGATCGAAATAATCTAATAGAACAGTCACCCTAATAGAGCACTCAGGTATTTACTGATTTATTATTATTATAGTTATCATTATTATTAGTCAAACGCTTTATGAAGCTGGCAAATACGACATAACAAATAGCTTTGCAAGGAAGTGTACATTTTATTTATTTTAATACTTTTTAATGCAGTTCAGGACTGCATTAAAGGTCAGTGGGTAATAGATACCCACTGCCAAAGAAACATACATACAATACAATGCAATAACTAATAATTACAACTGTTAGTTACTTATAATTACAATAAATAGCTAGAGTTTGTTAAAATTGGCGCTCTAGACTGAGCAGCGGTGGAAAGGGCACAAAGGTGAAATGTACAAGCTCTCTCAGGGTTGAAGTTATTAGTAAAATGCGACCATAAGTAGGGTCCGCAACGCGAAAAATCGATATCCTCCAATCAACTACCTAACTATTGTCATGTGTTAGGCTAAGTGTAACTTGAATAACACCAGCATGGCAGCCAAGTTTGCCACTTTCTTCTGGTAGAAAACGATACAAATGTCTTAAAATCACGTGAATTTTCGTTGCAGCAGTTCGTAGGGTTCTTCGTATGCCACGATATCCACTCTCAACATTGTTCAAGTAGTCTACCATCAACTCAAAGTATTGGTGGTTTGATTATATTGGTCAGTTTCCGGTGGCAGCACGATATGTGCAGCTTTTTGGCGACAGACAAAATGTTTCTTGCTCTGGAGCACAGGACAAGCAGAGAAGCAACTGCGCCGTGGGTCAGCAATGACCAGTACTAGGTAAAGTACCTGCATGCAGAGTATGGTTATAATTGAAGCTTGTTAGCCATCTGGCTGAGCCATCTATATGCTGAAATTCGGCCAAAACGACGCGATTTTTGCAAACAAATACCAGAATGGTTGATACAACAGTGAGACAGTCTTCAACAGCAAGGATACGAAGCTTATAAACACCTAACAATACGGCCATCTCGCCCAGTAGACACATAAAGCAATCTAATGCATGAAATAGGCACTCACGTGATCGAAATTCAAATCGCCGAAATACCCATGAAATCGCTTTCATTTCTGAATAGGAACCATGCAGTGTACTCCTTTCGTAAATATTTGTGTTAATTGTTCACTCGGGCGTGGTCTGGGCCAGTGCAGGTATATTTTATGCTGTGATGGCATAATAGGGAGAGTCTCAGACTGCTGCGCTAATCGAGATGCTGAACCTAATGCACACAAACTGATTGCCACTTGATTTCAAGTGATTTTAAGGTCATTGGAATAGATTATGGTTGTATTTTCCGCGATTTGAATTTCGATCACGTGAGTGCTTATTTCACGCAATGGATTACTCTATGCGTTTACTGGACGAGATAGCCGTATTGTTAGGTGTTTATAAGCTTCGTATCCTTGCTGTTGGAGACTGTCTCACTGATGTATCAACCATTCTGGTATTTGTTTGCAAAAATCGCGTCGTTTTGGCCGAATTTCAGCATATAGATGGCTCAGCCAGATGGCTAACAAGCTTCAATTATAACCATACTCTGTACGCAGGTACTTTACCTAGTACTGGTCATTGCTGACCCACGGCGCAGTTGCTGCTCTGCTTGTCCTGTGCTCCAGAGCAAGAAACATTTTGTCTGTCGCCAAAAAGCTGCACATATCGTGCTGCCACCGGAAACTGACCAATATAATCAAACCACCAATACTTTGAGTTGATGATAGACTACTTGAACAATGTTGAGAGTGAATATCGTGGCATACGAAGAACCCTACGAACCGCTGCAACGAAAAATCACGTGATTTTAAGACATTTGTATCGTTTTCTACCAGAAGAAAGTAACAAACTTGGCTGCCATGCTGGTGTTATTCAAGTTACACTTAGCCTAACACATGACAATAGTTAGGTAGTTGATTGGAGGATATCGATTTTTCGCGTTGCGGACCCTACCATAAGTAGTTAGTTAAACGATATTTAATTGTGTTGATAGGTAGTGAAAGATCAATGACTGGTAAGTAATTGTATAGTCTGGCTATCCTGTTAAAGTAAACATGATGTTGTGTTACTGATGATGTCCTTGGATGATTCAGTTTTTGGTTAATCCCAGATCTGGTGTTGCCTCTTGCAAAAGTAATGTAGTTGTAGATGTTAAAATTATCAGTGGGTGACTTTAATGATTTTATTAGAAACAGTATATCTTGGAGTTCGTAGTGATACATGAGAGGCAGGAGATGCAGTTGTTCCAGTCTGAGTTTGTATGAGGATGTATAATCGTTAAGAATATATTTAGTGGCTCTTCGTTGAATGCGTTCTAGTGCAGTAATGTCTCTTATTAGTTGAGGCCTCAATAGTTGTGAACAATATAATAGTTGTGATCTGACTAGTGCTAGGTATAGACGTTTCTTTGCCTCAGCACTGTTAACCTGGAATGTTCTTCTGATAAGTCCTAAGGTTTGGTAAGCTTTCGTACATATGTTGTTATAGTGTGCTGACCAGCTGAAGTCAGATGTGAATGTTACTCCAAGATCTTTATGCTGTGCTAGACATTTAATAGGATTTCCATTGATGGTGTATGTAGGGGGGACTGTTGTAGTCGAGAAGAAACGTAAATGAATAAATTTGGATTCGTTGAAAGGTAAGTCAGTCAGGGTGCTCCAATTAGAAGCTCTGTTGATATCAGTTTGTAACTTTGCAGTATCTTCACGAGATCTAATTGCATATAGAAGTTTGGTGTCATCAGCGTATATAAAAGGAGTTGCAAATTGAATGAATTCGGGTAGGTTGTTAATGAAAATGACAAATAACAAAGGTCCTAAGACACTTCCTTGCGGCACCCCTGAATGTGCATAACATAATTCTGACAGTGAATTTCCTATCTTGACACATTGATAGCGATTGTGTAGATATGCTTCAAACCACTGTCTTGCTTTACCAGTTATTCCAAAGGTTTGTAATTTGCCAAGTAAGTGGTGGTGAGTCAAAAGCTTTCACATAATTGGATGAATATCTGCACTGCAGCATAGCATGATAGGGTAAGATTAAGGAAATAGCTTAGTGCCTAGCTAGCTATTCACTGAGTTGTGACTTCATCACTGGCTCGTTCATCACATTAATATTACTTATATAGCTATCAGTTTCAAATGCTAGATTCGTACTGTATGCATATAGTAGCTACAACAAAGGAAATACAGTGTTTACATGTGTTACAACTATAATGTATGAAATTAATGTGTACACATGATGTAGCTACATGCAGTGAGTTCAATACAACTGTTAGTCAATAATTTGCTAGGGAATTTACAGCTGAAAATAGTCTCAGATCTACTCTCAGAGCACGCAATTTTGAAAAATTTTCCTGGGGGAGCATGCCCCCCACCATTCACACAACAAAATGTTCAGAATTTCGGCATAGTGCCTAGCCCTTGGCCTGACCACTTTAGAATTGCTTCCTCCAGCCCTGAAGTGGTACGTTATACAGGCACTCAGATCATTACACCCGACCAAGTTTTTCTGCTCTATTAGCTATGTACAATTTCACAGCCATCCCTTGTTTTATTCCACTGGATTGAGGAGGACAAACAAGCTGCTGGACCTGAATGTGGTGTTGCAGGAGCTCCAATAGAGGCTGGCTATAGTCTATATCCTGACTTGCAAAACGTATACAAGTGAATAAAATATTTAAATATTTATTTCTACTATAGATTACATATCCTTAGTATGACATTTTGTAATTATACACAGTGTGTGTTTATATATTCATAATTTATATGCATATAAACTGTAGATTGTATCACAGTTACTTGATTTCACTGCAGGAGTAGTTATTGACACAAGTATGAGGCAAAGCCAAGGACAAGTGCCAATAAATAAGACATTATATAACTACTCTGGTACTACTATAACTGGCTTATGTCCAAGTAAAGGACTTTGAACTAATGCTGCATTTTAGTTGCCAACATTGTTTAATTAATTTTGCTGCTTGCAATATATAAACATTAATTTTCTTTATTGTCAAAGGCAACAATTTACCTTGCTGAACTACGTATCATACAGTTTCAGTAAATTCTTTGAAGTATGGCTTCACTGGGATATAAATAGACATATAGAGAAACTAAACATTTGTCATATAAATCATGTACATTAAATGATGATGACTTGTGTGAATCTTTATTATTATTATTACTACTAACACTTTACAGTGACCAGCACTGAAGTCTGACAGCAACATGTGCTGCAGCCTTAGGATTACCTAACCTAATTTCAAGGACTTAGACTTATTGACTTGACATAGTGACTGACTTAATGACTGAAAAGGTGTAACAGAAAAGGGGCCAAAGAAAGGAAAAAAATGGGGCTTCAATAGGGCTTTTTATGTATGGGGCTTCAATTAGTGATGGTTTAGTAACCAAAATTGAACTGAATATCTGCAGTGCGTGAAATTCTCTGCACCAAAAGTATGCCTATCATATAGTAACTACAAAAGTTTCAAGGGCAGCTCTGGGAGGTTTCCAGAAACTACTTGATCAAGATAGAGATACCCTAATAGTGCAGTCACCCAAATTGTAGGGTTGGCAATGAAAAAATCAACCTCTATAAATTCGGAGGCTTTCTCCTCAAACTCTAAGTGATCATTCCTACATCAAAACCGTAGGGTAACAATATGGTGATTCCTTTTGCTGTTTGTGTAGCGCGCATTTTAATTTTCCGTAATTTTTCAGGTTTTTAAATAAAAATGGACAGCAGTATCAGCAATGCTGTTTAGCACACTTCAATGTTTCCATGAATGGTACATTACATGGTGGTCATTATACTATTGAAATCTGATGCGTATTCTTGGGGAAATGAATGCTTCGAGTTTCTAAATCATAACGTGAGAGAGTTTAATTAAACTCCATTTAAATACATCATTGTAACTTACATATACAACTTACATATTTGCATCTAAATCCAAAAGCCATGTGGGCATACATGGAGCAGTGATATTCAAAGTAGAAAGGAAACAGTGAACATTATAGTCAGGATAACTTTCAAATGCATGCATCAGAAAGAGCACACAGATGGGATTGGGAGGCCACATGGAAAGTTGGAAAAAGGTTTGTCCCCACCCAAAGCCCACCCTTAGATCTAGGAGACTACATCAACTCACAAATATATGCAATGTTTGTTAATAGTCTAATAGTATGAAATAGAGTATAATACTGTTGCTGCTTTTATATAATATACACTAAAATACCTGAAACTATTAACCTGTATCTATGCATGAACAATACAGGTGTATAATATAATAGCTGGTTTTGTGGTCCATTGGTGATCAATGCACCATAGTATACACTGATTTTTCCTGTCATGTAGGTGCAATTGTTATTGCATTCAGAGATAGAGATTTAAAGGCATTAGGCTACTATGGGAAGATGAAGGAAATGGACAAACAAGATGCGTACAAAAAAAATGGAAGGTTCAGGTGATTGTGGCTACACAAGCTTTAGGCCTAGGCATCAACAAACCCGATGTACAGTTTATAATTTGCCTTACTAATACTTACTAATAGGTAGCTATTGCTGGAAATAGATCATAACTAAAAGACATAGAGAAATGTGATCTGCTCCCTACCCCAAATTTACCTATTTCCTAAATTACAGAATGGTACTTGAATAAATATATATACCATCATTTAGCTAACCCATTGTACGCATTTTACAAGTTAGCTGACAGCACTTATATGGCCCAGGTAAAAAAACAGCAACAAAAAACTAAGACCTTATACAGCAATGTAACAGAAACATGTTACTACAGTGTGTGGTATGTGTGCATGCATGTGTTCACATAAATTGACATAATGCTATTCTAGTCTGTTACATTGCACTTATGGCACTCATGGGAAAGAGTATATAGTCAGTAGGCACATCACTATGATCATAACAAGGTTGCTAGAATGGATCACAAGTACAACTGATGGTGATCCATTTGAACCTTTTACACATTGTCCCTCTCCCTCAAATGGTACTTCAATAAGTGGTGGCTTGCTGCTGGCAAATGTGGATCCATAATTCTGCAATGTATACAGAAACATGTATTGCGTATACAGATGAGACTCATTGCGTAAAAGAATGTCTTACTGTGACAACATTATGTATATTACATGATAGTTTATATGATGGAGAGAACTTTGAGATTCTCATAAAGGTGTTGGTGGTCTAAGCATCAATTATTCTTTAAAAAAAGCCTCTAATTTAAGACCATGTTAGTCAACTTAATTATTTCCTTCTTGTCCACCATTCAAATTATATAACAATGTGAAAAGTTAGAATTAGAAAACAAATTACTATTTGAATTGCCATCTACCTGGCAGGTTTACTAGCCTGTGGTTATTTACTACATTCATCAAATTGGCAAGCCAAATCCCCTCACTGTCAGCATACTTTCTGGACAAGACAGGCTCCATTGTTGTTGATTTAGGCATTACTAGTACATGACACACCAATGTCATGGTGTGACACCTACACAATGAACATGCAGGGTAAATTTTGATGATAACACCTACAGTTTGCCACATTCTTGTACTCTTTCTTTATTTGTTGTACTCTGGGAAACTTTCTAAAGTACTTAGAATGTGCTGAAAAGGTTTCTATGCTAGCTACCTATTTTCAGATGATGTGGGCTCAACTATATATATACCAATAATTAATTACCATGGTTGCAATTTCATATTCATAGATCTGTAAATAGCATAGAAACTCTGTTGGCACATTCTAACTATTACTTAAATAGCTTATACAACATTATTACTAACTTAAAATGCAACTTACTAGCCTGTTCTACATAATAATGTTTGTATATATATATATATATATGTACCACTCTGCGTGGGCAGTTCAAAGGCACCGCCAGTGCCATAATTTGTATATTGCACTGCTGCAGACCACAGCGAGTGCATTATAACTTATAACGTACTGGTTGCGGTTTTGTAGACCACAACGAGTGCATTATAAGTTATAATGCACCGACCGCAGTGCAATATACAGATATTGCACTGGCTGCGGTTTTATGCAGCATAGCACAAGTGCCGGTGGCGAAGACCACTACGACACCTCACCTAATAGGTGGAAGAACACTTCACAGATCACTTGAATTCTTTTATAGCCTGACATGTAAAGGTCGATTGTGGGCCATAACGTCACCAATACGTATAATGTTTACAAGCAGCCAATGGCGATCGAAAAAGCCAACACGGGTGGCCACAATTCTAGTCTACATATATATAAACGTACTTATACACCTTACTAGTCTGGTGCCATCTTAGCCCAGATTAAACTGTAGTCCACTTCGACAATGACTCAATAAAACAAATATATTCTAAATAATACTAACCTTTACGTTCGATTGTGGTAACCAGTTTTGTCATGCCACCAGATTCGAGTTTAGCCAGTGTGAATAGTAAGAATTAGACTAGTATCGTTTAGTAGTTGGGTTTTGTTTACTTAAAACGTCTATTTAGCTACTTTTTTTCGCTCGAGGGAATCACTATGGCGATTAGTCTGGCGCTTAGTCTATATGGTGATTGAGTGATCACGCTGGCATGTTGAGCACTACATAATGAGAATCGAACAGCGAATGCAGGTTAGTGATATAACCCATAGCGTACTAGCTTTCAATATCTCAGGTGGCTGCAGTACTGCAGGGGAACGTCGTCGCAACGTCCGGCTTGGTTACCCACAATCGATGTTAGAAACCTGGCCTTTATAAGTGTTACAGCTGTCTTGTGAGACTCTCCCCACCTATTAGGTGAGTGGTACATAACAGTTATACAACGTGCACTCGTGCTCTGCCTGTATAAACGCACTTGCCTTCGGGCCTAACGGCCCTCAGGCTCGTGCATTTATATCAGGCAGAGCACTCGTGGCCGTTGTATAACTATATAATATATACCATGATCACATGAAACTTCGAAGGCACCACTGGTTGCATATAGGGCATATACACCCCCAACCTTCAGGTGAGTATATATATATACCAACCTGAGGTACTCACCCAGGTAAGTATACATATACTCACCTGGGATGTCACGTGACACATTACTGTGTCACAATTACGGGCTGATACACGGCGAGCAAATGACGCCCACGCTAGCCCAAACGCCCACGCTAATGCTATGCTAGCCCACCCACGCTAACCCTAACAAATTAAATGAACTCACTTTCCCTTTGCCTGAAACGCAAACGTTGACTTGTTCACTTGTTTGTCCTATTCTCTCAAGCATTCGATAGTTCTCTTCTGACCAATCAAGAGAGTCAAAAACTGGACGAGCACTACTAATATTGTTAACAGCTGCAGCTGCAATGGCATAGTACTGTTCAGGTCTATTGAATGTGAATACATGCATATGTACTGTATTATAATTAGTGGGTATACACACACATATATGTGACCGGGCCTGCGAAAATAGGGCATGTGGGCACAAACTACACCCCATCACATAACATGTTATATCTTATTACTGGGATAACTTGTATTGTAAAGCTAACTAAATATTTAATTAGTGCTGAAAAGTTCATGGTACAGAGTCATGGAATATAAAATTATAATACATCAAAGTTTGAAGAAGTAGGCAATTTTTATGTGCCCACATGCCCTATTTTTGCAGGCCCAGTCACATATATGCATGCATGCATGCATGCATGCATGCACACACACACACACGTATGCACACACGCACGCACACACACACGCACGCAGACACACACACTTACTGTAGGTACATATACACACTTAATTCCTACTTCAGCCACATACAGCCTGATATAGCCATGACTGAAGTCAGGATTAAATGTCGACTAGTATAGCCACAAGTATACAGTATATGTGACCAAATTTTGGAAAATCACCCATATGGGTGCATTTGACACCTAAAATATTTAATGATCAGATTACAAACTTCATAGTGCAAATCTACTTGTTGATGGTTTTAAGCCATTCTCAATACCTTAAATTGTAAGAAAATTCTTGAAATATTTTTAGAGCTGTTTCCTGCTCTTATTAGCAGCCCACTTAAAATGAAAATTCTAATTATTTCACGTGCGCCCATATGGGTGATTTTCCAAAATTCAGTCACATATATATCATACACTATGATAGTAGTGTATAGTAGGGACGACAAAGGAGTAGGTGTGGCCCATGAAATAATATCACCCAAAAAACAGCCTCACTTTCCCCTAACGATGATCAGGCAGTATTGGTTAGGTGAAACTAAGCCCAAACAAGCTTCCAGATCGACCTAAAACGCTATCAACAAGTTGCTACGGAATTTTAAAAATAATTTATTGAATGGAATTTTCTACTGACTGACTGACTGACGCCTTCAGACAAGCGTAACTCGATAATGGCTAAGGTAGGGTCCGCAATGCGAAAAATCGATATCCTCCAATCAACTATCTAACTATTGTCATGTGTTAGGCTAAGTTTAACCTGAATAACACCAGTGTGGCAGCCAAGTTTGTCACTTTCTTCTGGTAGAAAACGATACAAATGTCTTAAAATCACGTGAGTTTTCGTTCCAGCAGTTCGTAGGGTTCTTCGTATGCCACGATATTCACTCTCAACATTGTTCAAGTAGTCTATCATCAACTCAAAGTATTGATGGTTTGATTTTATTGGTCAGTTTCTGGTGGCAGCATGATCTGTGCAGCTTTTTGGCGACAGACAAAATGTTTCTTGCTCTGGAGCACAGGAAGAGCAGAGCAGCAACTGCGCCGTGGGTCAGCAATGACCAGTACTAGGTAAAATACCTGCATGCGGAGTATGGTTATAATTGAAGCTTGTTAGCCATCTGGCTGAGCCATCTATATGCTGAAATTCGGCCAAAATGATGCAATTTTTGCAAACAAATACCAGAATGGTTGATACATCAGTGAGACAGTCTCCAACAGCAAGGATACAAAGCTTATAAACACCTAACAATACGGCTATCTCGCCCAGTAAATGCAAAGAGCAATCCAATGCATGAAATAGGCACTCACGTAATCAAAATTCAAATCTCGGAAAATACAATCATAATCTATTCCAATGACATTTAAATCACTTGGAATCAAGTAACAATCAGTTTGTGTGCATTAGGTTCAACATCTCAATTAGCCCAGCAGTCTGAGACTCTCCCTATGATGCCATCACAGCATAAAACACACCCGCACTGGCCCAGACCATGCCTGAGTGAACAATTAACACAAATATTTACAAAAGGAGCACACTGCATGGTTCCTATTCAGAAATGAAAGTGATTTCATGGGTATTTTAGCGATTTGAATTTCGATCACGTGAGTGCCCTATTTCATGCATTGGATTGCTCTATGCGTTTACTGGGCGAGATAGATGTATTGTTAGGTGTTTATAAGCTTCGTATCCTTGCTGTTGGAGACTGTCTCACTGATGTATCAACCATTCTGGTATTTGTTTGCAAAAATCGCGTCATTTTGGCCGAATTTCAGCATAGAGATGGCTCAGCCAGATGGCTCAGCCAGATGGCTCAGCCAGATGGCTAACAAGCTTCAATTATAACCATACTCTGCATGCAGGTACTTTACCTAGTACTGGTCATTGCTGACCCACGGCGCAGTTGCTGCTCTGCTTGTCCTGTGCTCCAGAGCAAGAAACATTTTGTCTGTCGCCAAAAAGCTGCACAGATCGTGCTGCCACCGGAAACTGACCAATAAAATCAAACCACCAATACTTTGAGTTGATGATAGACTACTTGAACAATGTTGAGAGTGAATATCGTGGCATACGAAGAACCCTACGAACTGCTGGAACGAAAACTCACGTGATTTTAAGACATTTGTATCGTTTTCTACCAGAAGAAAGTGATAAACTTGGCTGCCATGCTGGTATTATTCAAGTTACACTTAGCCTAACACATGACAATAGTTAGATAGTTGATTGGAGGATATCGATTTTTCGCGTTGCGGACTCTAGCTAAGGCTACGGGCTTGATTTTCTCACTGTTTGACGTCGCTTCAGCCCTACAGGTGCCTTTTGACATACCGCAGTACGTACAATGCATTCTTCATGGACTTACCAGTGTCCTCCTTTGTGTCCCATTCATCTTTGCTGACAGCGAAAAGTGTCGATTTGGCGATAGCATGCGATGGCTTCCCTTTGTAATGGAAATCGTCCGTATTTGTCATAGTGGCTATTTTGATATCAGAAGTGCTTTTCAAACAGTTCTTGATTCATACTACTGTGTAACGGGTTGAACATAGCCGACAACGAAGCGTAATGGATACTTCACATTTCAGACGATAATTGATATAGCTGGGGCACGCGGCACCATTTCTTTCTTTTGAAATGTGTGGATTTCAGAGGTGCTTTTCGAACAGTTCTTGATTCGAAATGTTGCATAACGTGTTGAACATAGCTGACAATGAAGCGTAATGGATACTTCACTTTTCAGACGATAACTGGGGCATATGTGTGGGTTCACCAATCATAATAATTTATTTACAAAAAAGTTAACAAACAAGTAGCTACACAGAAAAATTTGGAATTTCCAACTAGAGTAGGGACCATAACACATCGATAAAAAGTACTGAAACAAGTTGGAGTAGTGCACGATATTCACAGTAAACACAATAAGAAGTGTTATATCCCTACTGTGCTCAAGATACCATAATGGAAATGCACAGTAGGGATATAACACTTCTTATTGTTTTACTGTGAATATCATGCACTACTCCAGCTAATTGTTTCAGTACTTTTGTTATGGTCCCTACTGTAGTTGAAAATTCCAAATTTTTCTGTGTACAAGTATATATTATAATATATTCATAGCTTTTGTTCAATGATCTTTACTCAACTGTAAAATTTCACATTTTTCTTCCCACTTTGTTTTTCACTTTTTTGTAACATGATTTAGAACTGATGAACTAACACACACCACATCAATGGACAAAATGCTGCTAGCCAGACATGTTATAGAAAAGTCCATCAGTGATCATGACTAAATATGAGCCCCAACTATCAATTATGTGTCCATTCTACTTTTTCAGCTATGTTCCGCCCATTATACAGCATCACAAATGAAAAACAGTAGCTATGAAAAAAGCATTTGCAGTCCATCCAGTTACTACAAAAATTGCTATTATACACATCCACTGAGTAGTGTATAGTGGTCATTTCACTTTGTTTTTTTTACTTGTTATAAATGAAGAACAGTTCAAGAAATGCCTCTTGCAATTAATCCACTCATTTCATAAATTACAATTCTTGTGATTCAGTATTGTAGAAACCATATACTCTACCCACCACCTATGCATGCAGTAGTAGTAAAGGAAACAGAACACAAAGGAGGACAAAGGTAAATCCATGATGCTTGTGCTGTAGCTGGCAAAAAAAAACATGCCTTGGTCTGAAGTAATGTTGACAGCAAAGAAATCAAGTCCGTACATAGCATGATCGAGTTATGTTTGGCTGGAGGCATTGATTAGTCATTCAACTAGTCAGTCAGCAGAAAATTCAGTTAAATGAAAATTTATTAGAATTCCACAAAAATTTGTTGGACAGGTTTGGTAAAGTTGCCAATACTGCCTAGCTGTCATAAAGGAAAATGATGCTGGTTTTAGGGTGATATATATTTTTGGCCGGAAAAACCCAAACCTTCATGATCTCTAGGTAGTATTATGATGCATGTACTATATTACATTATGATTCTCACAGTAAATAAGTGCTCATCCATTCAGCATATGCAGATGGAATGGTATAGCTCAGACAATTGGAAAGATTTGTAGCAGGATAATAGTATAGAACAGAAATACACATTTCATCACTTGTTGATTCTCCTCCCTGTATACACACATACGAGTCAACCACAATCAATACAATCATATAACTAACAAAAGTGGTAGTATTCCTGTGTCCAGTATTGTAGACACATTCTAGTATCATCTCGTCACCCTATGATCATCGAAATGTCATTGTAAGCTACAAGTATTCAGGTAACATACTTTCAAAATTTTTGCACTTGGAATTATATTAATCTGTTGATAATTGAAATCATAATTACGATTGACATCAATTGGTTTGAGTTCTGTTCCATTTCGAATGTGACGTAGAATAAGTTCTGCACCTACAGAATATCAATGCTATGTATTTTTTGACACATTATGAACACAAAGCATGGCCAATGGAAGAAAATAGTAGACACAGTTATCTTGGTGTCCCAAAGTAGACATATTCATATACTTAATAGTTGGTGTTACCATAAATACAGTAGCTAATAAGTAAACACCTTTTGCACACTGGTGAGTTTGTAACACAGAAATGTATATAAACAAAGTATGTTATTATACAGTATCGTATGTAAAATTATTAATTTAAAAATGAAGTAGGGATCCAAGCGATAAAAAGTAGTGAAACAAGAAATGAATGATGGTATTACAGCATAGCTTGGTGGGAAAATCCCTACATTGGCATATACTAACAATCATTTGTTCAATTTGTCTCGGCTAGTGATAGTTGGGATGCGCCAGGATAAGCTGACTCGAAGTGACACGTGCTCACACTTTGTATTCTAATTGAACAACACTACACACAGCTCTAATTACAGCACACCAATAATTATCTAATTACAAGCACTAATTCTAAATACAATACTATATAAGCTAGTCAGTCCTCGACACAATTCCAAAGTAGGGATTTTCCCACCAAGCTTTCCATCATTCATCTCTCAATGCCAATGTAGGGATTTTTCTACTGATCTATGTTGTAGTACCATCATTCATCTCTTGTTTCACTACTTTTATTGCTTGGATTCCTATTTCATTTTTAAAATTTTAATATACTATTTTGTTTGATTTTTTGTTATAGCATACAGCTGTATGCTTGTGACTGTTGCATTAGAGTATCACTAGTCAGCCTTTCACCTACTACCAGGGGTGTGTCACTATTTTCATGTTTTCATTGTGCTAGCATTACTAGGCCAATAATAATGTAGTGTGTCATCATGATGGATTGTTAAGAGGTGTGGTCTTGATGCTCAATCATAAACAACCAAGATTGCATTAATAGGCATGGCATTGAGCCTATCGTGAATCTGTAAGCACTTAAATAAGTTTGTGGCATCTAAATATGCTGCTCAATGAAAGTGTTGATAATACCTCAATATGGTTTCATTGTATCAAGAAGATGACAAGCCTAGCTGATTGAAGATAAAAGGAAAGACAAGGCACAGAGCTCACACACTCGTTGGAACCCTAAAAGGCACATCCCACTAGTGAGTTTGTTATTGTGACGTAAAATGGTCGTTGTGTGTTTGCATAATCTTACACAGTTGTACAATGACGTGCAAAATAAAATAATGGCCTACCACAACAACCAGTACAACAACACCAAACAACAACTCCAATATTACAATTACAATTAAAGATTCATACAATTATACCGGAAGTTGCTCTATATATCAATAAATCACTTCTGCTCCCCTCTAAGTCCTGAAACACTTAAGAGGATGTCTGTTCCTGGGAGGGTTTCGACATGGACCAGAAGGTTGTGATGGTGGAGTATCGACATTATGGTGCTGTGCTGTTGGTTGTAACTCTTTGACACTCTGTTCTGACTCTGTTAATGATGTAAATGGAATAAACGAATGCTCTAAATCAGTTGAATGGGAACAGTCTACTTATGAGAGACTAGAGGGTACCTCAGTGTTAACTCTGTTCCGGATGTGGTCAACATGTCTTTTTCACAAGGACTTGTCATCTAACTGAATCATGTAAGTAAGTGGATCAACGTTCTGTACAATCACTCCTGGAACCCATTTAGTACTTCCATGAAAATCTCTAGTCTAAACAGTCTGACCAGGATTGAAAAAATGATCTTTACCATGTTCGTCATGCCTTTAACTTGAGAATCACAAACTCTCTTCTCTGTACTGGGTTTTAAGCTCTACCCATCAACAACTCACAAGGTGCAACATCTGTTGTGTTGTTCTGCATGTGAGAAGAAAATTTGCAAGTCTCTGCTGTAAAGAAACATTGTCTTTAGCTGTTTTCTTTGTTCAGCTAAACCATTGGAAGCTGGATGGTAGGAGGATACCCTAATAATTATGTTTCACATCATTGCCCTTACAAAAACCAGCAAATTCTGATGGAGTAAACTGAGGGCCATTGTTGCTCACTAACTGTTCAGGAATCCCATGGGTCGTGAATATTTGACATAACACTGAGATAGTCTGGGCTGCTGTGGTTGAGGACATTTCGATAACCTCAGGCCACTTTGAATAAACATTCACAGCAATTAAAAAAATCTTTCCCAGAAAGGGACCAGCGAAGTCAAGATGATGGTTTGCAAGGCCAGATCCAAGGGTGTAATGGGACAGACTCAGGGACTTTCTGTACTTCCTGACAAGACTTGCAGGATTTTACAGAGTCTTCTATTTCTCTATCTTTGCACGGCCATGATATATAGCTATGGGCAATCATTTTCATTTTTACCATCCCAACATGACCTTCATGCAACAACTTGAGCAAGATGACTGTAATTTACTACTCTTATTCCCCATATAATACAGCCTTTTTCAATTGAAAGTTCATCATGGTGGGAGAAATAAAGCTTTAGTGTATCAGGAACTTTCACAGGCCAACCACTTCTAAGGTAATGAATAACTTTACCGAGTACAGGGTCAGCATGAGTAGCATTACATACTTGAACTAGTAATCTGTGAAACATTAAAAACAGATACTTCTGACAAACACTCACCACTACTTGAATCTTGCAACAGCAACCGTGAGAGGCTGTCTGCATTAGCATGAGCTTTTGTTGGCCAAAATTCAATCATGTACTGGTAAGAAGATAGCAGTAATGCCCACCACTGCAGACGTCCAACTGCTAATGGTAGGTTCAGGCCAAACAAAGTTGTCAATGGGTGGTGGTCTGTGACCAATGTGAAGTGCCATCCATTGTGGAATTTAAGGATTCCAAACATTAATGACAATGCTTCTTTGTCTACTTGGGTGTAGTTTTTCTTACACTGTGAAAGAGTTCTCAACACAAAAGCAATTGGGTGTTCCTGACCATTGTTATAACACTGCTCAAATCCCGTAATTTGAAGCATTTCCTGCTAATCTTATAGGCAATTCTGGGTCATAGTACATCAATACAGGAGCCTCACTTAGCTTTGTCTTCATTTTTTTAAAAGCTCTTTCACAATCACATGACCAATGCCAATCCAGGATTTTTGGTAGTGAAGACCAAAAAAAAAAAAAAAAAAAGGCCGCTACATGCTCTAAGTACATAGCTAAATGATATAAATAAGCACAGGGCTAATTATGAAGCAGATCAGGCGTGAGAACTAAGCTGAAAGAGTGAGAAACAGAGAGTTAGACGTGAGAGCGTGAGATTACTAGCCAAAGAGTGAGACTCACGCCTAATGCATGAGAGTTGGCATGTCTGCGTATATCAGGGAAAGCCGCACGAGTTCCCGTAGTTAAACTAATAAAAATTATGTACCATGTGGGTTAATCACCTACATGCACATGTGAGAAACTGCTGGCATGTTTGGCACGAGCTCGGGCACGAGTGTATTTATATTGGGCTTTGTGAATTTCGATATTGGACACTGGAAACAACGTAAGAATAACGACAAGGCGTTCCTGTGCGGGTAAGTAGAATTCTAGGAAAACGGGAATGGAACGGAAACGGAAGCGGGAACGGAAACGACCAACGGAAAATGCCTGATGAAGGTTATCATGTCAATATACGGGTTAGATTTTACAGCATGATGCTTCTTTGTAACATTGTTGGACCCTTTCGCACTGTTCCGCAAAAGCGATCGAAACTCTCTAATAGAGCAGTCACCGTGCATTAAAATACTCTACTAGAACAGTCAAGAATGTTTTAGCTAGCTAGCTACTATGCGGACCTTTAAACCTGTGAATGATGGAGCAACTATGGCTGGCAAAGATGAGGTATGTAGACTAGCGAAAGAGTCATCAACGCTGACTGTTAACTGTTCCTTTAAAACTATAAACATTTTAAAAGATTCAACACTGAAACATGCTTGAAGAAGTTTGTGTAATTATATAGACTGAAGACAGTGTCTATATAGGCTATGCACTTACATGCAGCTTCCTGATAAGAGTTATGTATGATAAGGTATGCTGTTAGCTTGCTTGTCAGCTGCAAGACGTGCATGGCTAGTCTCATATGGCACACACTAGCTATATCATCAACACTATGTAAAAATCTGAAATAACCATACTCCTTGAAACCATACAAAAGATTCAACAATTAAGAGTGAAGAGATTTACAAGTATTCTAATCAATTGACTGTGTTTACATAAAGATGTTAGAAGGTGTATGGCTGCAATATTGTCAAGATAAAAGTTAGGTATGTGGTAGATACAGTAATCAGTATGTGTCAGGTTGAGGTGACTCCAATGAAGAGGCTGAGTGTTGCCAGCTATAGTACAATTATTCACAAACTTTCAATACTAAAAGGCCCCTGGTGAGATACATAGTTTGTAAAACATTCTGTGACTGCTCTATTAGAGTATTTTAATGGACGGTGACTGCTCTATTAGAGAGTTTCGATCGTTTTAGCGGAACAGTACGGAGGGTCCACCAATGTTACAAAGAAGCATCATGCTGTAAAATCTAACCCGTATATTGACATGATAACCTTCATCAGGCATTTTCCGCTGGTCGTTTCCGTTCCCGCTTTCCGTTTCCGTTCCATTCCCGTTTTCCTAGAATTCTACTTACCCTTGCTGTGCTAAGAGTTCAAACATACCGTGGCGCACAATGACACGAGCATACGAAAAGTTCGACTGTGGCGGGTTTATAGTCAGCAAGGAGACACAGGACATCCAAACGCGACTTGACAATGATGCTGGTACAATCGCTCCCAGGTATTCACTATAACCAGAGTAAATTATAACCATTACAGTCGTGCATGAATACCACTTCACCACCAATGGCTCACTGGAATCTATTTAGCGCGCTGTGTGTAACATCGAGACACAGGACATCAAAGCGTGACCTAATGGTTTAACGCTGTTAGAGGTTCTTCCAGGTATTTACTATAATAATCGTGAATATGTAAAATTAGTCATGCATGAATACCACTTCACCTCTGCTAATGGCTCAACTTACTTAGTGTGCGTTCTGATAATATCGAGACAGGTGTCTAGAACTTATCAAAACAGAGCTCACCTGTGTTAGAAACAGTTCCATTTCAGTCGAAGAAACTACTCAACATGCTTTGAAAAACTACAAATAAACCTAATCCCTCAATCGACCTTAAGATGTATGACTATATAATGGTACAAAGATAGCAAAAGACATCAAAGGATTTCTTGGGATGAGTTAACGTGATATAACTGCAATATCTTGAGTTAACAAGATATATATATATATATATGCACTGCCTTTACAAGATGCCTTAATGAGATATACGCACTGGCACCATTTGTACCATGTGTAAATGATTAATGTGCATAAAATGTACTACAGTGGGGTATGTGATGTGTAAGAGATGATAAATAGATCACATCTGCTGTGTAATGAGGAAACCCTTACGTAGCTATCATCTCCTACACATCTCCTACACATCACATACACCACTGGAATGTACAGTGAAATCTCTCTAATCCAATTCTCTTTGGTGCTCCAATATATATCTATATATATATGTATTAGCAAGAGTATATAATGGAAGAGATACTCTTGGTATTAGATAAAGCACTGCTGCGAGTGCTATACAGGAAATATAGCACGAAAAGAGTGGGCGAGAGACAAATAAAGCATGAGGCAAAGCTGAATGCTATATTTCGTCTTGAGACCACTCTTTGAGTGCTATATTTCCCATATAGCACAAGTGATGGCAGTGCTTTATCTGGTATAGAGAACTGTCAACTTGTACACACAAGACACACGAAACAATTAGAAACTCACGGAGCAGTGCTATCAAAGGCATTGCACCTGTGTTTTGCCTGTGCTACGCCTTCATTATTCATTTTGTGAGTCTAGTCCATCTTCTCAACAACTAAAAGTTTTCAATTGTGGTGCTTCAATAAGCATATTTTTGTGATATTTCTAGGACTCATCCATTTATGTGAACAAAACGTAGTAAGAATGTTCACTGCTGCTGACCACAAGCAACCATCATCAAAATCTTTAAGTGTATCTATAAATTAAATTCAGTGGTTTCGCTCTTACTGGTTGGGTTGACTGGTCAACCAGCGCAGTCAGGCTATCAGCCTACACTGGCTTGGTTAATTGGTTGTACTGGCCAGAATGAGTGATTACTCACTCAAAGTAGGCTATCAGCTTGCAAAATAGACCTGGCAGTTCTATAACTACCTGATATAGAACTGTGGTCTATTAAAGTGTTCTATAACTGCTCAATATAGAACACTCAACACTTGTACTTGTATGGTGAATATAGAACACTTTTTTTTTGCTTTGATCCTCCCACGCAAAGTTCTTTATATATATATGTACCACTTTCACACCTCAGATCAGTGCATATATATCATATATTGCAGAAGCTCAAAATGTTAGTGAGATATACACACTGATACAAGTAGTGCACATATATATATTTGAACACCAAAGAGCATTGGATTAGAGAGGTTTCACTGCATATTCCAGTTGTGTATGTGATTTGTAGGAGATGATAGCTAAGTGTTTCCTCATTACACAGCAGACATGATATATCATCTCCTACACATCACATACCTCACTGTTGCACATATCATTTACACACAGTACAAATAAATCTCTTACTGCATATTTGGCATCTTGTTTTCCTACCCATGCAAGACTTTGTAACAAGGGAATTTGTAGCAAGGAGTCACCCAGACTAGGCAGAAACTTGATCCCCAGACACAGTTTACAATCTAGGCAATTGCCTAAAGGAGCCATACTTCCCAGGATCTGGACTACATAAACAATATGATTTCTGGTATATCACAAGGGTTGTTTATTAACCACTATAGGACCCGCAAGAAGGTCTGTATCATTTCAGATGTGTAGCTTAGTGTAGAGCTGAAATACATGAATTTTAAATGTGTACTTACCAGCTGTGTGTGTATGGAGCAAATTAGCAAACACTGTAATTCCTTCCTCAGGAAAATTCTGCAAGACAAAAATTTGTTACTTTGTAAAAGTAATAGCTATAATGTTGTCATCATATTATATAATATTCATAGTCGACAAGCTTTTGACACTTACAGCATTAGTACATTGATTTGCGCAAAATCCCCGAACAGTGTATCTTTGTACACCAGGAGGAATGATCATGTGTCCAGTTGCTAGTTTGCCAAGTGTAACTATCCCAGCAACCTCTTGTCTTGGTTTATCAGAGAAGTATAGCCTCATCCCAGAGGAATCCACTATTCCTAAAATATCATCACACATGGAAACTACATGGCTAGCTACCCAATGTCACTATACACATGTGCATACTAAATGCATTTTACAATACTATAAAAACCACTCTATAAATGATTTACACAACTTTATAATACTTCAGTGCTGCTAACCAGATATTTTATCAGGATTATCATAGTGCATTTCTAGTAAATAATGGGTATGAATCTTGTCAGCTCCTCCAATTGGAAGAGCTATGTCAGCAGGATATGTGAAGTCCTGTGAAAAAACATTCAATAAGGCAATTGCTTAAAATACAATGGAATGCATAAAATTATTTGACTGTAGTGTTTGCTTTTAGGGAAAGAAATAGTACAATATTATGCATCTTACATTGCCACTAACAGCCCAAGAGGCAATCACAATAGACGATCTACAAGGTAGGATCTTCTGTGAGATACCATTACATTCTTGACTAACTCCAACTGCAGGATCACCAGTCAAATTGAAGCCATCACAAAGGTAAAGAAGCATGTGATGTACATGACGAGCACTGTCTGGTGTTATCTGGGCAGCAGTCTGATGGGTGTATAAGAGTAATAATACTGTTAGTACATACATTCATGGTTGTGGCCATAATTGTACATACTTTTACTAAGTAATGAGTTTTGTTCTTGAATTGTGATGGTAGTTCAATCAAAGTACACAGATAAGTGGTGTCTTTTGAAGGTACAGTAACCTACAACCCAGAGAATTGTCCATATTTAAAAGCACGCATAAATGCATACAACCAGATTCATATTTAGTAAACTACAGTATTGTGGGGAACATGCAAGCACAGTGGAACCTGTATTTATATAATGGTTATCTTCTGTCCAGATATTTCTGGTCTTTACATACGGGTGGTTGTTGCATGTGTTTAAGCAATGAAGCCAGATAGATTATGTAGCCAATAGTTGATGGTGGCGTCTAATTGTTGGCTGAACAAACCACTAACTAATCATTATAAGGCAGTGATCATAAAACACATTCTTGGCCAATTGTTATACAAATTCTTGGCCAGCTGTTATACACATTAGACAAGTGACTGCTTAACATCAACCAAATTTGTGCTACTCATATACTTTATGCGAACACTAGGCAAGGAAATTTTATTTGCACAATACACACATACATACATTAGCGTTGACCACATCTACATATTGAAGATTGGCTGGAGGATCAGCAGTGTTCTGTAGTTGGCCAAACAAGTTAACAGTCTTAACCCCTTGAAACTCATGCTGCGAGATGTGTTGATTATCAATAGGATCTTCACTATGGTAACTGTAAATAAGATGTGTTGTATCACCCTGTGAATGTAATATGCATCATACTCATTCCAATGTACTCATAGGTACTTCTTACAGCACTAATTGCAATGTCTCCTTCATCACAAGTCTCAAATAGTCTTTCAAACAGAAAGGTAGTGATTCCGTTGTCTTCACTGGATCCTATAAATTTCCAATCCTGGCTGCCATCATAGCGAGGAATAGTGCGATCAAATGCATATCGATCCTACACAAAATACAATTTTACTATGTACATAACATAGCTACTAGCATGGAATAGCGTGATCATGCAAATGCCATTGCCAGCATAGTACTGGAATATGGTGATCAGCAGTGCAGTCCACAGAAAATTACTGAGGTTTACTGTTGCTGAGCAGATTGCAATTGCTGATGCGCCCAGGGGGCAATTCAGTAACACACCCAATTTTCACATAATTTAACAGGCTTGTTGTACACTACAACTGAAACTGTTGGAATACTATAGCGATAAAGATGCACCACACTCAGTGCTGTTCATCATATGTAAGTGAACAACCACTTATAATTACGTCTGCTGCCATGTTAGTACATTTTATGGTCTGTTGTCATGTTAGTACATTTTATGTGGTATCAGTGCACTAGAACGTCAAAGCCTTGCTGAATAATAAGACGTTCAGTGCTTGGTCTTCATGTTAATCACAAGGTAAAGCCGAGTGCTCTAATTATTTGGTGGCAATGCTATGACATTTATATCTACTTTTGATCATAGTAAAAAATACCTGAAAGAAACTAGCCCCACTGTTGTCTACCCATCCTATCACTACATCAGATCCTGGCATCTGTCCTGTAGGAGATAGGCCTAGTCCAACCCATCCGGTTGTCTGCACATGTATGGCAATACTCAGTAGCTTGTCATCTTCATCAATAGTGTAGAACATTGTGTAATTGCCTGCACTATCAAGCTGTAGCTTGCAATCATATTGCCTTGACAGCTCATCATAGCTAAAGCCACTAACTCCAATTATAAATAGAGCAACCAGTAAAGTTCTGGAAAGATTCATGACAAAACTGAGACAATGACATAAACACTTCCTACTACGTGTAGTAAAAAATAGTAAGCTGCTCAAAGGGTTTAATCATTTATATCTACATTCAAACACTTACAAATTCATTTGGTTTCACAGTGTTCTACTATGACATAAGGTATTTTCGCTGTAAAACCATTATAATTGTTCCTGGAATGTACATTAAAAGCCTCAGAAATGGTGATATCATAGTAGGGACCACAAAGGAGTATTATTACTGATATTACTGTGTAAACCTCACGCACACAGATAATGGTACAAATGAGTGCTATAACAGATAGTGTGCTAGTTTTTCTTTAAATTCATCTAAGTTGTTGATCATCACCAGTGACTCAGGGAGATTATTCCACATCTTGGTAGTTGAAGGTAGGTAGGAATGTGCAAAGGTCTCAGTTCTGATGGGAGGGATGGTATAGTGGTAGGGGTAACCTCGTGTTACTGAATCAAATGGTGTCAAGTTTATGGTGGTTTTAACAAGAGTCTTTTCAATTTTGTAAAACATTAAAAGGTTTAGGTAAGTTTGCCTGTTTGCTAATGTGGGCCAGGATAAATGGTTTCACATACTTGTCACACTACTGTATTGGGAGTAGTCATTCATCACAAATCGTGCCATATTGCATTGTATCCTCTCTATTTAATAGATCTGAGTTTGTTGAAAAGGACACCAAACTGGTTGGGAGTATTGAAGAATTGGTCTAATAAAAGATTTATAACAATTAGACTTGATTGTTGTGGGGTACTGGTATATTATTCCGTTTTAGGAATGCTTTGGCTGAGTTGGCTTTGGAGCTAATTTCGTTACTGTGGTCCTTCCAAGTGAGATGGCTGTCAATAATGATCCCTAGGTATTTGGCTGAAGTAACATGTTTTAACTGTTGGCTATAGATACATTTGAGGAAAGTTTTCTTGTTGGTTATGGCTAAGTGTACACATTTAGTGGGATTAAATTTCATTGACCATAAGTCTACCTAGTGTTCCAGTATATTAAGGTCATTTTGCAGTCATTTTCAGGGTCAATAACTCTGTATATTAAAACATCGTCTGCATACAGTCTGATTGCACTATTAACAGAAGCAGTTATGTCATTAATGTAGAGTAAAAATAGTAGTCCTTTGCGGGATACCTGAAATAACTGAAATTGGTCTACTAGATAATCCATCAAGTACTACAGATTGAAATTGCTCAGATATGTAGTTCTTGATCCATGATAAAAGTTGACCATTGATTCCATATTCCATAATAAGATAGTTTGTGATAGAGCTTAGTATGAAAAACTTTGTTGAATGCTTTAGCAAAATCGAGAAAGATAGCGTCAATGTATTTTTTATTGTTGAGGCATTGTTGGAAGTCAGAGATAACACTAATAAGTTGTGTTTCACATGATTGTCGTGCACAAAACCTATGTTGGTTATCAATTAATATGTGGTGGTTTTCTAGATGTGAGAATATTGACAAGTATACTATGTGTTCATTAGTCTTGCAGCAGACACTAGTCAGAGAAACTGGTGAGTAGTTTGAAGGGTCTGTTATTTTTCCTTTTTTGTGTATAGGTGTGACATTAGCTGATTTCCAGTCAAAAGGCAATTTTCTCTGGCCAAGTGATGCTTGGAATATAAGTGTAAGTAGCAGGGACATTTGCTATGCAGTTTCTTTAAGCAATCGTGTTGGTATGTTGTCAGGACCTGCTGCTTTGTAAGGGTCTAAGTTTACTGAAAGGTTGCACACTCCATCTACTTCAACTGATATTTGTGAGATGTTAGGAACTGGCTTGTTGCTGCTTATGTCTTGAAGAGGAGATTGGTCATCTTTAGTGAAAATAGAGGAAAAGTGGTCATTGAGAATGTTGGCTTTGGAGCAGCTGTCCGCAGAATAGGATTCTCCATTTACCTGCAAGGTATTGATAGAGACCTGATCTTTGCACATACTTTTGATGTATTGCCAGAATTTCTTTGTACATTTATTATGAGAGTCTAAGAGGGATGAAACATATATATATATAGTTGTTGTGTGAGGTATGGCATAATCTTTGGACTTCTTTCTTTAGGTTGTAATAGGCTCTCCAATGATCATCTGTGTTTGTTCTACGGGCCAAGTTATATTTTCTTTACTTTTTCTTGACCGTCTCTTAATATTTCTAGCAATCCAAGGTAGTTGCTGTTTGACAGATTTCATTTGAGGTATCATTGCCATACAGTCTTTACATAGTGCTTTATAGTCATTCCATATAGCTACATCGATTGGATTGCTATGATGATAAACTTCTAGAAATGTATTGGCAAACTCAGTTATGTGGTGTCTTTTGAGTCAAAGTTAGCTTTGTGCCATTGGAATACATTTCCCTGTTCTCTTGTTGTGAGATATGACTACTGAAGTAGAAATTGAGACAATTTCATGATCACTGATACCTGGTATAATTACTTCACATGATGTAATTGTGGATGGTCTGTTGGTAAGGAAGATGTCTAATATGTTTTGGTTTCTTGTTGGAGTTAAAACAGGTTGTGAGACGAAACCATTATCTGCTATAAAGTCTAGGATAGTGTTACAAGTTGTAAGTGGGTAACTGTTATTTACAACTGTACTGTTATTCCAGTTGACATTAGGAAGGTTTATGCATGTCCCCACCTATCCATATGGGAGTTGTTGGATTGTTTACTGCGATATCTTCAAATACTGAGATTAAATCTTGAGTGTAGGTGATGTCTGATGATGGTGGTCTATATATAGAACAACAATAACTCTTTGATCTTTAAACTCGAGAGCACATGCAAGCAATTATTTCACATTTATTTGCATTAGTTATTTGGCACTCTATCACCGTTAGGTCTTTCTTGAAGGCTAGTAAAACTCCACCATATCCATCAGATCAATTTTTTCAGAACAAGGAGCGAATAGCCAGTTGGGAAGAATTCAGTAGAATTGATGTTAGGGGAGAGCCACGTTTCTGTGCCAAAAATAACATCAGAGTAGGCATGGCCCACAAAATTACATCACCCCAAAACAGCCTCAATTTCCCCTGATGATGATGAGGCAGTATTGGTTAGGTAAAACTATAAGCCCAAACAAGCTTTCAGATCGATCCAAAACACTTTCAACAAGCTGCTACGGATTTTTTTTTTTAATTATTGGGGTGAGCCTGAGCAAGCCTCACACTGACAGTAGCTACACAGTGGACCATCATGGCGTCACGTAGTAAAGCTGCTCAAAGGGTTTAATCATTTATATCTACATACAAACAAAGCATTACTACTTACAAATTCATTTGGTTTCACAGTATTCTACTATGACATAAGGTATATATTTTCATTGTAAAACCATAAGTTATTCCTGGAATACACATTAGAAGCCTCAGAAATGGTGATACCATACAATACAGGGACAACAAAGGAATAGGCGTGGCCCACAAAATAATATTGATTGCTTATTTATTTAACCTCATGGTAGTCGGCAAAAGCCGTTCTTCTCTACCAGAGCACATACAGCAATAAACACAATACAAACACAATTACTACAAAAACACAACTACAAGCTATACAACCATACTGATAATACAAGATAAGCTACAAGTAAAAGTTCACCTGAAGTAAAGGTCCTTAACAGAGGATGTAAATTCATTATAATTAAAAGTAGCCCATGTGGCTACAGTAAGAGAATTCCACCAAGCAGTGGCTGACAAGCGGAAAAACTTTTTGGTAGAGGAGAGACGATATGTTTCTAGGTTAGCAAAGCGGCTGTCCTTGCAATGATGTGTGTGGTAATTATGTTGGGGACCAAATAGGATTGGTGGATCAAGGACTAAGCAGGGCTTACTGTTACTGTTATAGTAACAAAACATAGCACAAGTAGATTTAAACTTGATTTGATCACACATAGGGAACCAGTTTAATTGTTGACGATATCCTGAAACATGATCATATTTCCTTATGCACCACCCAAAAACAGCCTCACTTTCCTCTGACGATGGTGTTGGACTATTGGTTAGGTAAAACTAAGCCCAAACAAGCTTTCAGATTGACCCAAAACACTTTCAACACTAAGTTGCTACAAATTTTTTTTTTTTTTTTTAATTCAGGCGAGCCCACACTGGCAGTACACAGTGGACCATCGTTACATATGTAGTAAAGCTGCTCAAAGGGTTTAATCATCACCATTTCTGGGGATTCTAATGTGTATTCTGGGAATAATTATAATGGTTTTACAATGAAAATATGTTACATCATAGTAGAATACTGTGAAACCAAATGAATTTGCAAGTAGCAATGCTTTGTTTGTAGTGTGATATCATACAGTACAGGGACAACAAAGGAGTAGGCATGGCCCACAAAATAACATTGATTATTTGTTTAACCTCATGGTAGTTGGCAGAAGCCTTTCTTCCCTACCAGAGCATACAGCAATAAACACAATACAAAACACAACTAGCTACTACAAAACACAACCAAGCTATACAACCATGCTGATAATACAAGGGAGGATATAAATTCATTATAATTAAAAGTAGCCCATGTGGCTACAGTAAGAGAATTCTACCAAGCAGTAGCTGACAAGCAGAAAAACTTTTTGGTAGAGAAGAGATTCTATGTTTGTGCCATTGCAACAACTATGATGATGTGTGGTAATAATGTTGGGTACCAAATAGGATTGGTGGATCAAGGACTAAGCAGGGCTTACTGTTACTGTTATGGTAACGAAACATAGCACAGGTAGATTTAAACTTGATTTGATCGCACACAGGTAACCAGTTTAATTGTTGACGATGTCCTGAAATGTGATTATACACCACCCAAAAACAACCTCAATTTCCTCTAATGATGATGTTTGACTATTGGTTAGGTAAAACCAAGCCCAAACAAGCTTTCAGATCGACCCGAAATGCTTTCAACATGGCACTAAGAAACATCAAATAACTATTGACACCAACTCTATCATCCCAGGATTATCGATACTCTGCAATGTGACAATTATCAAGTTATGACGGAGTGGAGCCGTGGGGCGTGTTGCAGATACACATCTTGACTTAGAACTATGTATTTGAAGTAACAAGTAGATAATTTACAGTTAATAGTAACAAACATGTTTATGTGACTTATATTGTATTTCAAGAAATATAATGCACAAGATTCATCAACAGTTAAACGGACTCTGGTAAACAGTATTCGACTATCTTCCATGTCATCCACTCCCTTATTTCATTTGTGTTCCCCTGTAAGGTGCATGGTAGTACATGACATACTATGATGTATGTACCTGAGTAAAGTAAAGTAATACAATGCTCTCTCCATCATTTCATGCAGTGCATACTGAAAGTACATGCTAGTTGTAATGTCATATTATATAGTTGCTTACCATACAAACAAAAATTCCACAGTCACAGCTGTTAGTCTGCAGTGGCGTATCAGGGTATTGAAGTAAACAATATTAATTAATTTGTTATTATTACTACCTGTAGCCATCTTACTTGTGATAATGCATGTATATCTTACCATGTGACAATCCTGTCTTTGCAACCGGCCTAATGTATTTCGCGGACTGGACTCGCGGACTGGACTCGCGGACTGGACTCACGCACTGAGCTGGAAACAGCTTTTAAACAATAATCCAGGCATTATCCATCTCTTGCAACACTGGAGACACCACTATCAAGTTACAACTGCTGATACTGCTCTTCCTTACAAGTTAACAAACTAGTGCATGCACTAATTTATTAGAATACACTTACGATACACGAGTACTAGCAGTGATAAAGTGTGATAGAGGCTATTGTTGTAGCTTAGATGTTTTTCCTTTGTTGCTCCAGTACTTACCTCGCTGGGCGGTGCCACCTATTGCTACTCTGCTAAGAATTATTACTGGCTCATCTCTACAACCCTAGCACTAGTGCTAAAGCAATACAAGAAAAACATCTAAGCTACAACAATAGCCTCTACCACGCTTTATCACTGCTAGTACTCGTGTATCGTAAGTGTATTCTAATTAATTAGTGCACCGCTAGTTTAACTTGTAAGGAAGAGCAGTATCAGCAGTTGTAACTTGATAGTGGTGTCTCCAGTGTTGCAAGAGATGGATAATGCCTGGGTTATAGTATAAAAGTTGTTTCCAGCTCAGTGCGTGAGTCCAGTCCGCGAAATACATTAGGCCTTTGTAACCAACCATTCTTTAACAAAGCAACACAATCGGGATGAGTGTTTGCCACTGAATTGTACAGCCACAACTCCTTCTTAACAGGGTGCAATACCTATGAGAGTACATGCACATGTCAAACTGAAATATATAGAAAATCATAGTTGTACCACTAGTATCCATTGTGACTGATTGATGTTAACTGGAACTATCCATAAACTGTGGTCACGAATGTTGACCTAACCAAACATGATGTTACAATGTACGTGTAGCTATTAATATAGTGTTACTTACATTACGATACCACTTTTCAGGTCACAGCACATACTGTTCAGTTGTACAAAAAGGAAGATGCAACAAAGGCTTTCTTCCCATTCTACATACAAGATACCATTTTGGTAGTACTAAACACACATATTTGTAAGACACCAATTCGGAGGAATAGATTGCAGCAACCTTCAGAAATGTAATGATCATGAACCACGATAGTGGGTTCATAATAGGGATCACATACGTTTTTTTGCAAAAACAGACGCACACCTAAAAACCACCTTGGAAAGCATCCTCCAACTCATAACAACCCTCTGGTGGTTATTTACAATGAGTATTGGTCCACTAGTAAGTATCAAGTGAAAAGGAAACATTATGTGTATTTGGGACACAACTGAAATTCACTGTTTTGATCATCTTCATATTATTATTATTCTTTTGTTTCACTCATGTACAGCAAGTTATCCACTTTTTGAGCTAAATACTATATACAATGGCGGATCCAGGATGGGGCATTTGCCCCCCCCCCCCTTCAAGAAATTGCATACAAGATCGAGATACTCTAATAGAGCAGTCAATTACTCTAATAAAGCAGTCACAATGTTCATGAGGCAGTGTAGCTTACCTATGAAGCTATAAATAGGATTTAATTTTACATAACAGACGTGATATAGTTGGTAAGGATAACTAGCTATTATTGTCGTGACCTTTTTTTTTTTTTTTTTGGTCTTCAACTGGTTTTCAGCAAGTTTTTTTTGGTCTTCAACTGTTTTTCAGAAAGGTGCCCCCCCCTCTTTCCAAACTCTGGATCCGCCCCTGATATAGCCATGCTTACTGAGTCCTTCCAGCTGAACAGGTCTAGGGACCAGCCTAGACCTTGAAAATTTTCTAAGTTCTCTTCGCCATTACACCATTGGCAGGAGTTCCATATACTAAAGAAGCCGTATAACAATAAAATTACAGGATTCTGTTTTGTGACTGAGCTTTGTTCAGTTGTAGTGTTTAATCTAGGTTGAAGCAGTACTCAAGGCTGTAACAGCGCTTCTTACACTTAGATCGTGTATAGCATCTCTGCATGGTGAGTATAATTCTTCCTGTAACCGCACGATCATGATTTGCTATACGAGTGACCATACGAGCACTCTCTCACAGAGACATAGCTAGCTAACGAAGTGATAGACTGACACCAGAGGTTAATCATTGTTATGAAAGTAGTTTCTATAAACTGTTTCCTTTCCACGCAAAGCCTCAAGTTGGATGGAGTCAGTTAGTCTTGTTAATAAAAATTAAAACTATTTGAGAATGCCTTAATTGTCTGATCACATTGTGTAAGCAACGTGGCTTCATTCTGGTGATAACCCATTGTTTACAATAGACATTACAGCTACACAGTATCTGACTGTATGTGTGTGCATGCAGATTAGCTACTCTACAGGCTAACTGTATATGATGTGGTGTGTGAAACAATTTATTTGTAGATGCCACATATTGTTTGTGGGAAGCCATATGCATTCACACATAGATTTCTTCACTGTAGTATATATACCAAATGGATACAACACTCACATGAACGACAAACTCTAGCTGCACAAACTATATTATATTCTCATTTATACTACTGTGCACCAGTGAACCAATGTTGGTAGTCCATGCACCCATGGAAAATCTGCATGTGATTCTTCTTATTGTGTACAATCTTGGCCAAAATAATAAATGCACAACCACTGACTATTTTAACTTATAATTATATGCTTGCCAGGGTTCCATGTCTTGTGACAGGTAGCTAGCTCAGTATCATACCATCTGATGTGTATTCATGAACACTGCATTAGGATGCTAATATGACGACAATGACTAAGAGACTAGAGTCCTGAAACACGTAGTAAGACAAGTTAGACAATAGCTGTTCAATATTAGGAATGTGTGTAATGTATAGTCTCCTCTATAGCCAAGAGCAGTCAGGTAAATATTCTAATAATGCAGTGAAGTGCATCTGATAACAACAAAGCTTACACTGAACTTGACAGCCACTAATTGTAAATTGCTCTATGTATCCACAACAATTATCATCATCAATAAAACAAATCCATTGGTGGATTAATAAAGAGTACACAAAACTAGATGAATAAAAAATTGGAAATTTTAAAATGGGAATAGGGATTGCTGAAAAAAGCCACCAAACAAGAAGGGATTGCTGGGATGTTAATGTAAACCACAAATCCCTATTTTGACTAGCATGTACATAACTAAACATTTATGACAGAGTCAAAATAGGGATTTGTGGTTTACATTAACATCCCAGCAATCCCTTCTTGTTTGGTAGCTTTTTTCAGCAATCCCTATTCCCATTTTAAAATTTCCAATTTTTATTCATCTAGTTGTCTATAGGATTACACATAAAATATAATCTAACCCTTCATGTGCGGTTTTTTACCTTGTCTGTAAGCCAGTTGCTAGGGAATAGAGCAAAAACATCCACATCCATCATATCTGATGACCCCATTTTCCCGAATATCCCTTGTTGTGCTTCTCACCATATATCATAAACCTGTAATAATGAAGCATAGATATGTACAAAGTCTTAGTATGTGCAATACTACATCTTTAATTTCTGGCTTCAGTGTCCACCATGAAGACTTATTGAGGTCTATCCAAACGTTTGTACTCTCAGATGAACACTAGCTGTCTGTTGGCCTGTAATATTGGCATTGTAAATTTTATTGGGTGCATCCATTCACTGTACTGGACTGGTATATTTTTGGTTTTTGCACATTCTGTGGTTAAAATTTATTGAGTCTCACAAGTCAAAGGTCCTGAGGGAACCTACAGTCCACTACTATATGCTGAATATGAGCAGTAGAGTATGCGATAACTGTCTTTTAATATTTTTCGTGATTTATTATGTCCTACAACACTTATTCCCTACCCTGGTATACAGTAATGCTGTAGGGAATGTATATCAGCAATAATTAACCAGCGATCGACTTGCCAGTTGACAATATCCTTCAAGATATCCTTAGTGTGAGCTCAGGAATTGAGCTAGCATGGACGGACTTGTTTTCAGTGCTGCGGGACGCAATGATTATAATTAAGCACATGTTGAAAAAATTTCTAATCGGTAAGCCTTTCTCCAGAAGTAAAGGTCTTGCCACGCAAGACTATACTATATATAGCTTGCTCCTTAAGTTCACACTAAGGATATCTTGTCAACTGGCGAGTTGATCACTGGTTAACTATTGCTGATATTGAGGGGTCCGAAACAAGCTGGAAATCACGTAGGTTGATCTTGAAATCTTTACTAGAAGTCTCTGGAATCAAAATCTGAAATCTTTAAAATTTCCAGAAATTTTCAGATACACATTGATATTACACGATAATCTAGTCTTGAAATCTTCACCAGAATCTTGAAATCTTGGGTAAAATCTAAAGAATTTGAAATCTCGTAGGCAATTTTGCTTGGTTTCGGACCCCTCGGCTGATATACATTCCCTACAGCATTACTATATACCAGGGTAAGGAATAAGTGTTGTAGGACATAATAAATCACAGTAAAATTATTAAGACAGTTATCGCATACTCCACTGCTCATATTCAGCATTTAATAGTGGGCTGTAGGTTCCCTCAGGACCCTTGGCTTGCGAGACTCAATAAATTTTAATCACAGAATGTGCAAAAACCAAAAATATGCCAGTCCAGTAGTCCAGTCCAGTGAATGGATACACCCAATTTTATTACAAACCTTTACCAGTACAACGTCTGTTTACATAACATTGCTTCTTCTTTCCAGACCCACCATACTTAGTCATATCAAAACATGCAGAGCACTTCTCGCAATTCTCAGATTTACACCAACACAATCTTCACATCGACATGATCATTTCCTTGCTACAACTGGAACTCCTATATATTATGTAGACTGATTGGCATATCACAGTTAGTTGCATGTATAAGTATACGTATACTTACTTGCATCATTTGTCTGAGTCTGAAGATCATCTGTGTTAATGCTACGTTTCTTCTTAGCTTTTGATGGCCAATACCGTGAAGAATACTTCGGGTGGCCACAAATTTTTGTAGATGGTTTAAGATGGATAGAAGTTTTCTTCACAGGTAATGGTGTAGCCGAAGGTGTTGCCAATTGTTCCATTTTCACTGCTTCAAATGACAATTCTTCTTTTACAAAATATAGGGGTGGGATGAGGGTAATGATATTTCCTTACATTTCACTGTTGGGAAAAACGACCTTTCCTAGCCTTTAAGTGGTAAGGAAAGATAAAAAAAACTGCTGAATCTTTTCAGGAAGTTGAATGGAATGCTTTTTCAAATTAAAGCTTGCAGCTTACCATTGCTGAAACTGAGCATGCCCTTACAAGTTATCAGCAGACTTCCAGCGGGTGATTAAACATACGGGGGGTACCATATAGTGGGTTATTTTCGAAACAGAAAATTTTGCACAAGAAGCAAAATCTGAATTTCGAAGGATTTTAATTTCGAAGAGTGTATATTTCCAAGTCCGGATGGATTTCAAATAAACAGAAATTCGTATCATAAATTATGAAGATGCGTGAATGTTTGCAAAAAAACTGACTTACTGATGGAATAGCCCCCATCCCTGTGCACTGGAGAGAAGACTGAGGGAGTTCCGAGTGGAGTAAATTCACATGCTTGATCGTAGCTAGCATAGATTCTAGAGCAGACAGCATCAATTAGCATTGTGGATCACCTGTTTTCTGGTTATTGCCACAGTAATGATACAGTTTACCCATTATTATCAGCTAAAACTCGAGGAATACAAAAGCGAATTACCGAAAGTTGGATCATTGCTTTCACTTGTGGGAATTTATTTTCGAAGAACAACCGGACGTGGGAATTTATTTTCGAAGAGAAAGGCCTCTTCGAAACATCCGAAAATAAAAACCTTTCAAAAATTACCACCTATACAGTACTGTAATAGAACATTCAGTGTAAGCATATAAGTTGATTCTGTTATGGAATTCAAAGTTGCTAAACTGCCTACAGAATTTTACTATAAAGTGTATTATGTAGTATAGTTCCAGAGGTTCCAGGGTTCTAGAGGTTCCATGGTTCTAGGGTTCCTGAGGTTCCACAGGTTCCAGGGTTCTACAGGTTCCAGGATTCCAGAGATTCCAGTGGTTCCAAAGGTTCCAGAGGTTCAACAGGTTCCAGGGCTCCAGAGGTTCTAGGGTTCCAGAGGTTCCAAGATTCCAGGGTTCCAGAGTTCTAGAGGTTCCATGGTTCCAGAGGTTCCATGGTTCCAGAGGTTCTAGGGTTCCAGAAGTTCTAGGGTTCCAGAGGTTCCAGGGTTCTAGAGGTTCCATGGTTCCAGAGGTTCCATGGTTCTAGAGGTTCCATGGTTCCAGAGGTTCTAGGGTTCCAGAGGTTCCATGGTTCTAGAGGTTCCATGATTCTAGAGGTTCCATAGTTCCAGAGGTTCCATGGTTCTAGAGGTTCCATGGTTCCAGAGGTTCTAGGGTTCCCGAGGTTCCATGGTTCTAGGGTTCCAGAGGTTCTAGGGTTCTAGAGGTTCCCTGGTTCTAGAGGTTCCATGGTTCTGGAGATTCCATGGTTCTAGAGGTTCTAGGGTTCTAGAGGTTCCATGGTTCTAGGGTTCCTGAAGTTCCAGGGTTCCAGTGGTTCCTCAGGTTCCAGGGTTCTAGAGGTTCTAGGGTTCCAGAGGTTCCAGGGTTCTAGTGGTTCCAAGGTTCCAGAGTTTCCAGTATTCCGTAGGTTTTAGGTCCATACATTCCTGAGGTTCCAGGATTCCAGGGTTCTAGTGGTTCCAGGGTTCCAGAGGTATAAGAGGTTCGATACGTTCCAGGATTCTAGAGGTTCCAAGGTTCCAGATCAATAACATAATATTATCTGGTTTTTTGATTAACTGCTGAGATCACTCTAGAATTCAATCTCAAGTTACAAAACTTTTACCCAGGATGCATACCCCATACACTCTATATTTACATGTTTTGTGTGCTATAATATAGCAACAATAAATAAATAATATAAGTGTGATTACACTGATATATCTTTCTATACATAATTTAAGTTAGGACCTGCCATCACAAAAAGAACCTACCAATTATAAAATTCTTGGAGTTATAGTACGCAGCTAAGACATCATCATACAGGAAGCATGTACATGTGTAGTGCTGATAGTAGTGATCATGCATGAAGTTAAAATTTTTAAGTTTCGATCCAAAAGTATCACTCTAGTTTTGTAACCTTGTGGTGGCTTGTAGATCATCTTATTCTGTGAAAGTTCACATGTTTACATTTACTTACAATTTGCTGGTTTTTTTAACCAGGTACATGCTCACAGCTGGCCAAAAGTTTTACTGAAATTGTCTTGTGTGTGTTGTGTATTATTATTAAGTTTGTACAATGTTTATTCCTTTGTCTGTCCATACTTGCACTTGTGCAGCAAAGATTCTTTATAATTAAAGTTGCCAGTGTGAACACTGTACCAACTTTCGACGACAAAGGCCAATTTGGCTAGTTAGCTAGCCATTTCTTTATACACCAGCTATCACGATGATTTTAATCAGCCATGGGTATTATAAAGTGTGAACCAACTACACTGTGATGCTTTACACAAAATCAAGACACACGGTAGTGTGTCGTGCGGCCCAAGAAGCCGGCGCGCCACACCGTGAGTATATTTACAGGAAGAAAGTAAACGCGATTTTCACACCTTTGTAGCTCCGTGATTCCTCATCCGATTGAAACCAAAGTTGCTACAGAAGTGCCGGCTAGGTAGGGGAGTCCACATTCCAACTTTGAAGACAATCGCTCCAGCCATTTCCGAGATACGAGCAGCCAAAGTTTGGGTTTTTTTTCTTCGTTTTTTTCTTCTTCTACTTCTTCTTTTCGCACACTTTGCAAAATCCGAAATAAAACACGAATGCGTGCTCCAATCGGGCTGAAATTTGGCACACGTAAAGGGCTCATTAAGGCGAATCTCAGTACCAAGTTTGGTAGGAATCCGATGAACATTCACGGAGTTATGACCAATTATTTGCGTAAAATAAGGTCGAAGGTCTGTCACGCTCACAGGGTAAACCGCTTGAAGGAATGAGCTGAAAATTGCTATGTAGATGGAGTAACTATCGTAGGAGTGCCTTTTTGTGGTTTGAAAGGAATCCAGTTAAAGGCCATCGAGATATAACACAAAACCCAACCTGTGTCACAATTACGCGATCGATTTTTATGAATAAAAAACTAATAGTTTTCACGCCTACTAGGCAAACCGCTTAGAGTAGTGAGCTGAAAATCGGTGTGTGGCTGGAATAATTATCATAGAAACTCCTTGCAGTAGTACAGAAGAATCGGATTACAAACCACTGAGTTATGATTCCAAAGCCAACTACGTGTAGCATATGCGAGATCGAGATACTCTAATAGAACAGTCACCCTAATAAAGCATTCAGCTACGTTTATAACTTACTCCATTATAGAATTATATTACATTGCAAGTTATTCTGTAGGGAGTTCAGCTACATACAGTTAATCTTATAGACAATTCAGCTACAAGCAAGTCACCCTGTAGAGAATTCAGCTACAAATATGTTGCTGTAGAGATTCAGAACATTATAAGTCACACTGAAGAGAATTCAGCGATAAACAAGTCACCTTGTAGAGAGTTCAGCTACAACAAGTCACTCTGTAGAGAATTCAGCTACAGACAAATCACTGCATAAAGGGTTCAGCTACAAAAAAGCTACCCAGTAGAGAGTTCATCTAGATCAGTTACAAACAAGTCACTTTAAGCAATGTTCAGCTACAAGTAACTCACTCTGTAGAGAGTTCAGCTACAAACAAGTCATTCTGTAGTACAAACAAGTCACCGTGTAGCTGGAGAGTTCAGCAACCAATCAAAAACCACTCTTTACAACTCTATAGAGAAAGTTTTAACTCCATATTGAGATCAGCTAGAAACAATTAGTCATCCAGTAGAGAGATCAGCTACAAGAAATCACCTTATAGAGAGTTTAGTTACAAAGAAACCACCATGTAGAGAGTTCAGCTGCAAACATATCACCCTGTAGAGAGTGCAGCTATGAACAGATCACCCTGTAGAGAGTTCAGCTAGAAAAAGTCATCCTGTAGAGAGATCAGCTAGAAGGATCACCTTGTAGAGAGTTCAACTACAAACAAATCACCCTGCAGATAGTTCAGCTACAAACAAGTCACCCTATAGAGAGATCAGCTAGAAGAAGTTACCTTGTACATACAAAGAAACCATCATATAAAGAGTTCAGCTGCAAACAAATCACCCTGTAGAAAGTTCAGCTATAGATCACCCTGTAGAGAGATCAGCTAGAAGAAATCACCTTGTAGAGAGTTCAGTTACAAAGAAACCACCATGTAGAGAGTTCAGCTGCAAACAAATTATCTGTAGAGAGTTCAGCCAGAAACAAGTTCACCCTGTAGAGAGATCAGCTAGAAACAAGTCACCCTGTAGAGAGAGCAGCTACAAAGAAACCATCCTGTAGAGAGTTCAATTACAAACAGATAACTCTACAGAGAGTTCAGCTAGAAACAAGTCACCGTGTAGAGAGATCAGCTAGAAACAAGTCATCCAGAGATCAGCTAGAAACAAGTCACCCTGTAGAGAGATTAGCTAGAAACAAGTCACCCTGTAGAGAGATCAGCTACAAAGAAACCATCCTGTAGAGAGTTCAATTGCAAACAGAAAACCCTATAGAGAGTTCAGCTAGAATCAAGTCACCGTGTAGAGAGATCAGCTAGAAACAAGTCATCCTGTAGAGAGATCAGCTAGAAACAAGTCACCCTGTAGAGAGATCAGCTAGAAACAAGTCACCCTGTGGAGAGATCAGCTACAAAGAAACCATCCCGTAGAGAGTTCAATTGCAAACAGAAAACCCTATAGAGAGTTCAGCTAGAATCAAGTCACCGTGTAGAGAGATCAGCTAGAAACAAGTCATCCTGTAGAGAGATCAGCTAGAAACAAGTCACCTGTAGAGAGATCAGCTAGAAACAAGTCACCCTGTGGAGAGATCAGCTACAAAGAAACCATCCTGTAGAGGGTTCAATTACAAACAGATAACCCTATAGAGAGTTACTAGAAACAAGTCACCGTGTAGAGAGATCAGCTAGAAACAAGTTATCCAGGAATCAGCTAGAAACAAGTCACTCTGTAGAGAGATCAGCTACAAAGAAACCATCCTGTAGAGAATTCAGCTACAAACAAGTTACCCTACAGTGAGATCAGTTTGAAACAAGAGATTTCAGCTACAAACAAATAAACCTGTAGAGAGTTCAACTATGAACAGATCACCCTGTAGAGAGTTAAGCTAGAAACAAGCTACCCTATAGAGAGATCAGCTAGAAACAAGTCACCCTGTAGAGATTTCAGCAACAAACAGATTATCCTGTAGATAGTTTAGCTAGATACAAGTCACCCTATAGAGAGATCAGCTAGAGGAAGTCACCGTGTAGAGAGATCAGCTAGATAAAAGTTGCCTTGTAGAGAGTTCAGTAACAAAGAAACCATCCTGTAGAGAGTTCAGCTACAAACAAACCACCCTGTAGAGAGTTTAGCTGCAAACAAATCACCCTGTAGATAGTTCATCTACAAACAAATCAACCTGTAGAGAGATCAGCTCGAGGAAGTCACCTTGTAGAGAGATCAGCTACGTAGAAACAAATCACCTTGTAGAGAGTTCAGTGACAAAGAAACCATCCTGTAGAGAGATCAGCTAGAAACAAATCACCCTGTAGAGAGTTCAGCTACAAACAAATCACCCTGTAGATAGATCAGCTAGAAACTAGACACAATACAGGGAATTCAGTTACAAGCAAATCACCCTGTAGAGAGTTCGGCTACAAACTAATCAACCTGTAGAGATCAGCTCGAGGAAGTCACCTTGTAGAGAGATCAGCTAGAAACATGTCACCTTGTAGAGAGTTCAGTGACAAAGAAACCATCCTGTAGAGAGATCAGCTAGAAACAAATCACCCTGTAGAGAGATCAGCTAAAAACGAGTCACCTTGTAGAGAGTTCAGTGACAAAGAAACCATCCTGTAGAGAGATCAGCTAGAAACAAATCACCCTGTAGAGAGATCAGCTAGAAACGAGTCACCTTGTAGAGAGTTCAGTGACAAAGAAACCATCCTGTAGAGAGATCAGATAGAAATAAATCACCCTGTAGAGAGTTCAGCTACAAACAAATCACCCTGTAGATAGATGAGCTAGAAACTAGACACAATATAGGGAATTCAGTTACAAGCAATTCACCCTGTAGAGAGTTCGGCTACAAACAAATCAACCTGTAGAGAGATCAGCTAAAAACAAATCACCCCATAGATAGATCAGCTAGAAACTAGACACAATATAGGGAATTCAGTTATAAGCAAATCACCCTGTAGAGAGTTCGGCTACAAACAAATCAACCTGTAGAGAGATTAGCTAGAGGAGGTCACCTTGTAGAGAGATCAGCTAGAAGCAAGTCACCTTGTAGAGACTTCAGTGACAAAAAAACCATCCTGTAGAGAGATCAGCTAAAAACAAAACACCTTGTAGAGACTTCAGCTGCAAACAAATCAACCTGTAGAGATTTCAGTTACAAACAAATTACCCATTGTAGAGAGATAGGCTACAGCCAAATCACCCTGTAGAGAGATCAGCTACAAACAAATCACCCTGTAGAGAGATCAGCTAAAAACACATCACCCTGTAGAGAGTTCAGCTACAATAAATCACCTTGTAGAAAGTTAAGCTATACAAACAAATTACCCTGTAGAGAAATCAGCTACAAACAAATCAATGAAATCACCTTGCAAAGAGTTCACTTACAAACAAATCTACCTGTAGAGATATCAGTTACAAACAAATCACCCACTGTAGGGAGATCAGATTGCCCTGCAGAGAGTTCAGCTACAAACAAATCACCCTGTTGAAAGTTCAGGTATAAAAAAGTCTCCCTGTAGATAGTTTTGATACTAACAAATCACCCTGTAGAGAGTTCAGCAAGATAAAAGTCACCCTGCAGAGAGATCAGGTCACCCTATAGAGAGGTCAGCTAGAAGAAGTCACCTTGTAGAGAGTTCAGTGACAAAGAAACCATCCTGTAGAGAGATCAGCTATAAACAAAACACCTTGTAGAGACTTCAGCTGCAAACAAATCAACCTGTAAAGATTTCAGTTACAAACAAATTACCAGATCGGCTACAACCAAATCACCCTGTAGAGAGATCAGCTACAAACAAATCACCCTGTAGAGAGATCAGCTAAAAACGCATCACCCTGTAGAGAGTTCAGCTACAATAAATCACCTTGTAGAAAGTTAAGCTATACAAACAAATTACCCTGTAGAGAAATCAACTACAAACAAATCACCTTGCAAAGAGTTCACTTACAAACAAATCTACCTGTAGAGATATCAGTTACAAACAAATCACCCACTGTAGGGAGATCAGATTACCCGTAGAGAGTTCAGCTACAAAAAAAATCACCCTGTTGAAAGTTCAGGTATAAAAAAGTCTCCCTGTAGATAGTTTTGATACAAACAAATCACCCTGTAGAGTTCAGAAAGATAAAAGTCACCCTGCAGAGAGATCAGGTCACCCTATAGAGAGGTCAGCTAGAAGAAGTCACCTTGTAGAGAGTTCAGCTACAAAGAACAGAGAGTTCAGCTAGAAACAAGTGACCCTATAGACAGATCAGCTAGAAACAAGTCATCCTGTAGAGAATTCAGCTACAAACAAATCATCCTGTAGAGATTTCAGCTACAAACAGATCATCCTGTAGATAGTTCAGCTAGATACAAGTCACATTGTAGAGAGATCAGCTAGAGGAAGTCATCTTGTAGAGAGATAAGCTAAAACAAGTCACCTTGTAGAGAGTTCAGCTCCAAAGAACCCACTTTGTAGAAAGTTCATGGTACAAACAAGTTACCCTATATAGAGATTAGCTAGAAAGAAGCCTGTAGAAAGCTCGGCTACAATCAAATTACCTTGCAGAGAGTTCAGTTACAAGCAAACCACTTTATAGAGAGATGAACTAGAAACAAGTCACCTTGTAGAGAGGTCAGCTACAAAGAAATCATCCTGTAGTTCAGCTACATTTCAAGTCACCCAGTAGAGAGATCAGGTGCAAAGAAATTATCCTGTGGGGAATAATTGACATTTAATAAATATATGTATATAATTTGTATAATTACTATAAAATAGAATCAAAAATAGTTGAAGTATTAAAAATCGTCTTTAAGTTCTTTTCTTCGTCCTGTGGTAAAAAAAACAAAAACAGATGGGTTAAAAAAGCCCCAAAGCCAGCTATAGGCCGGCTTTGCAATATACAAATACAAAAAGAAGTGACATCTAATCAAAAACAGCCAAGCTGTAAAAAAAGGTGCGGCCCCTAAAAAGGCCATGGTGAAAAAAGATGTGAAATCTAAGGTAGCGGCCAAGAAATGGCTGTGATGGTAGGTTAATGGCAAAAATTTTAATTACGACAATTCAGGTGAATTTGGTGCCAAATCCTAGTGGAGGAGGCAACACAAATTCACCTGAATCGTCGTAATAAAATTTTTTGCCATTAACCTACCATCACAGCCATTTCTTGGCCGCTACCTTGGATTTCACATCTTTTTTCACCATGGCCTTTTTAGGGGCCGCACCTTTTTTTACAGCTTGGCTGTTTTTGATTAGATAATCATAGCTATCTCAGTGCCTGAGTGCAATTATTTTACTTTCGTTACAATCAGTTCACAATTGCTGGTGTTTATTGAGACATTAATAAATAATACCACGAGAGGCTAAATACATTACTGTATAGCCAAAACGCTTTGTTTTCATTATTGATTACTAGGCAGGCAGCACAGCTGGTTTGCCTAGGATGTAAAATCAGCAATATTAGAGCATGTATGCTACAATTTATAGTTGTAAATAATAAGTACCAATGTGTTGCATAATAAAAAAGTTGCAGTGCATAAACTTGTGCTGTTATAACAATTGCTAGTCAATAATTTAAACTGCTTATGTTAATAGTGTTACAATTACTAACTATAAGAAATTGATACCAATAGGCAATTCCCAACCTTTGCAATTCCTCTTTAGTAACTTTTCTGCCCATTATATGTAGCTACTGTGTTACTAGTGGCTGAGAACCATACAAAAATATGAGGAAAAGCCTCTCTGTTATTGTTTTATTCTTATGAATCAATCAATAGTTACAAAAATACTACTTTACAACTGATATCATGTATGATACAATCACAAAAGGAAAGTCTGTACAGTGGTGGATACAGGGGTTGCAATGGTTTCAGCTGAAACCTGACAAAGTGTGTGCACTCCTAATTTATTTACGATTTATGGGAATGATAAAATCACTAACAGTTACACACAGTGTATCACATTGGGACCTTTTCTACTGGCAAAACTTCATACTTTTGCCCTTGAAATTACTAAAAATGGCATTACAGCATTTTAGCATGTTCAGCGCCTCCAGAAATAATCATCGTTTTAGTGCAGTTTTGCTTCAAAACTTTCTGCGAAGGCCTGGATCAACTATGAAACAATGTTTTAACGGAGTCATTTTTATGATTCACTGCAGATCTATGTAGCTATAGGCCACTGAGCTGAGTTAACAACCCCAGCTGGACTATAGCTAAGTGGGATCACAGCTATTGAAATCTTTCTAAACCTGAAAACCCCTTTGAAAATTCCCAAATCTGCCACTGCTGTGCCCTGTATGTGATACAATTGTGCCTGATCCAATGTGCCTGAAGAGAATTGTACATGCATGCATGTTGATTAGTAACACAAGTTGCTGTCAACCCTTAAGTGCAAATGTAGCACTGCACCAGTTTAATTCCATGATCTTCGCACAAGAGCAGCCGGGCAGCTATAATGCCTACACCACATTGTTATGTAAACAATATTATAAGGCAATAGAAATTTTTATCATCTTATAATGTACTCCTTTGGCTATTA
This sequence comes from Dysidea avara, assembly GCF_963678975.1. Lineage (NCBI taxonomy): Eukaryota > Metazoa > Porifera > Demospongiae > Dictyoceratida > Dysideidae > Dysidea > Dysidea avara. The sequence continues at coordinate 40,582,190 of NC_089274.1, forward strand.
TCACACCTCTACAGTAACTACATATTATTGTCCAGACATAGTAATTTACAATGAGTTGTGAGATACACTGCTAGGACTAAGATTCCTATTCAACTCAAGCATATACAAGCTCATGATGGCAAGGCTATAGTAAACCTGACTATCAATCATTTCTTTCAAAACTGGATCATTTGAGCTATAGTACTCCATAATCAACAATTGAAATAGGCTGCTTGGGCCATTTTCTTACTCACTCCAACAGAGCTCTGCAAGCTATAACCAGTCTGTAGCAACTCTATTTCCATCTTGAGCAAAGCTGCTCATATAGCTATCAGTTCTTCACAACATATTATTTTGTGTGATTGCCCGGAACGGAACATTTGATTATAACCTGGTTATGCCATGTCCTTGTAATGTTTATGTGCTGGTTTTTTGTAGTTTCCTCACCGTGCCTGTGCACGTATAGTTACATGAGTCCGAAGTGTTTGTATTTGTGTAATATATTTTAAACATCCCAATGATGCATGGTCTCTCTCTCTGTAGTAAAAGTAGTAGCTTTGCATAAGTGATGTCCACAAAAGGTGTTAAAAATAAGTTTATTATGTTTTCTACATGTATATGTACTGTATACTGCTAATTAAAGTTGCTCTAAAATATATATAGGAATTTTATAAACACTACCCAAATCAAAGGAGATTGCCAATCGATACAAGACAGGAAGCAGCTCACCTGCTAAATTTAGGTACCAACAAGAAGAAATTGCAGCAAGACATGATAGCTAAACAGGAAAGGTCATTCTACTTAAAGATTTGTCAAATATTTACTCCAAAGCCTCTAATGATTCTCATAAAAATGATCTAGATTATCAGGGGCGGATCTAGGATTTATAAAAGGGGGGGGCTAACTCAAGGTACTAATCTCTTGGGTAGAGGTGTGCGAATTCGCATGCTGGAACTAGGGGGGTCTGGGGCATGCCCCCCCCCAGGAAATTTTTGAAAAATAGATGCTAAAATACTGCAATTTGGAGACATTCCACATAAAATTCATAATATTTTCTGACTGTAGATATTTTATATACTGCCTTTAGATTATAGGTATGGCTCTCTGACTCTGAAGTATTTTGCTAATGGAAAAGTTTGGGTAGGTACAGGCAACCAAGTACATGATGCACCCCTCTCACAATTGCACAACATTGAATAGGTGCATGTTAGAATAATAATATGTTGAAAGTGGAAAATTTTGAAATTTGAACAATACAAGATTGAATCTGAGAGCATTTTCAATGGAAATTGTGTACCTGAATTAAGTATTGTCATACATATTAACTACACAAGTAGATGAATGAAGCCCTTTAAACAGACCAATGCACTTCATTGTATGTATAGGTGCAGGCAGATTTGGAAAAATTCCATAATAGAACCAACTACATGTTTCCAGTGAATGTTCTATTAGAGTAGTTAGCTGACTGCTCTATTAGAGTATCTCGATCTTGTACACCTCCAATGCTGATCCGGGTCCTTGTTGCATAAACTTTAGCATAAATCCACTGATAATACCTTGGAAAGATGTTTATAAGGTGGTTTTATGAGTATTTGTATTATTAGTGATCATATAATTATGCTAAGACAAAATTTCATTATAATACTCAGCATATTGATCAAGTAAAGCCTAAATATGAAGGGGGGGGGGGGGGGGGGCTTCAGCCCCAAAAGCCCCCCCCCCCCCCCCCCCCCAATCCGCCCCTGATTATGTTGTCAAGGATGTACTGGAAAAGTTTGGTATGCATTAAAATTAATGTGACCAGGCCTGCAAAAATCACTAGTGTGCAAAAATAGGGTAGATCAATCTCTGTACTAAAATGGAACATTTCCATTCTATGGCTAGTATTATAAAGTAGGGTATAGCAAAATGACATAAATTTATAAGTTAAAGTGTTTTTGAAAAACAACCATGCCAAGTCACGTACACTCTCACAACCAGTCTTGTTCCTATATTATAGTAATTTTTTTTGAAATGGTAACTTTAACTACCCTACTCCAGCCATATGCTGACAAGGTTGCACCACATGCAATAAGACAGAAAATAAAGGTTTTGATTGGTAGGAAAAGGACAACAACTTTCCAAGTAACATTTCTTTTGTAATTGGAATAGTGCTCATCAAACCTGAAGAAATTATAATAGAAACCAGTGGGTTAAACAATAATATTTATAATATCAGCCTCATCAGGGGCATATAAATTTCAAATAGGTGAGGCAGATCTAGACCTTGCAGTGCTTATGTTTGACCATGAAATGATGCACGTATACTAGCGTGTGAAACACACTCAGAATGAATAGCATGCTCCAGCTAGGGGGTCTTGGCGCATGAAACTTCTGAAAATTAGGTGTTGCAAGTTTGAATCTTAAGGTAATTTTGAGTCATACATTTTAGTAATTGCAAAGAATGCACATAGTATCATAATTATGCTGTGTTGCAGGCCTATATATTTCAGGCCTATTTACGCTATTCAAGTTATCATTAAGGATTTATTACAATGAAACCTCAGTTATGTGGACTTCACTTATCCAGACTAATCCACATTATTGTTCTATTAGAGTGGTGACTGTTTTATTAGGGTAAATGATAGTAATGGTATTTTTAGGTTATTAATTTAATACACAGTTTCAGACACTGCTTGAAGTTTCTTAGTTTAATAGAGTGGTATATCCGCAGTATACGGAACAGTTAATTGTTTGTTATTTTAGTAGTTTTTCAGTAAACCCGCATTCACTGATGTTTTACTGAGAGTTTAAACCTTAGTAAAATAATTATGTTCCATATCCTTAAAGTTACTGACATTTTACTATCAGTATAACTACAGTAAAGCAGCTTAACAAATTAGTAAACTAAGAACCTTCAAGCAGTGAGAGATACAGACTTTTCATCAGCCCTGGCTTCAAGGTGTTTGGTTCCACTGTAATCTACTCTCCTATCAATATAGAATAGTCATTTGGAATTTCCTTTTTGGTTGTAGTGACTCAATGTCATCATAGCTAACCCATGTATGCACACACAAAATATTATCTCACTACCAGTTCAAAAATTTACAACGTGTCAACTACAACAGTACTTACTGTTGTTGTTACAAAACAGTGACCTTCCATGGATGGCATGGGAAACTACAGGAATTTTATAATTGGTAGGTTTTTTATGTGATGGCAGTTCCTAACTTAAATTATGCATAGAAAGATATATCAGTGTATTTATTATTGCTATATATTATAGCACACAAAAAAAGAAAATCTAGAGTCTATAGGGGGCATGCATCCTGGGTAAAAGTTTTGTAAGTTGAGGTTAAATTTTAGAGCGATCTCAGCAGTTTACAAAAAAAACTACATATTTTATTTATCTATAAAGAACTCTGGAACCTCTACACTATTAAAAATGAAGAGTAACTACCACTCAAAAGACTTCCAGTGTAGAAAGGATTAACATCTCTGGAGAGTAAACAACACTCCGAAGAGAATAACCATTAATCTAAAGAATATATAAGTCACACCACCTTCTGAGCATATGTTACTCCTTTAGAGGAATGGTTACTCTCCCTGGAACATCAACCGCAGGAATCCTGGAACCACTGGAACCCTAGAACCTCTGAAACCCTGGAACCACTGGAACCTCTGGAACCCTGGAACACCTGGAACCCTGGAACCACTGGAACCTCTGGAACCCTGGAACACATGGAACCCTGGAACCACTGGAACCTCAGGAACCCTGGAACCTCTGGAACCATGGAACCACTGGAATCTCTAGAACCTCTGGAACCCTGGAACCTTTGGAACCCTGGAACCTCTGGAACTCTAGAACCATGGAACCTCTAGAACTTTGGAAACTCTGGAACCCTGGAACACATGGAACCCTGGAACCACTGGAACCCTAGAACCTCAGGAACCCTGGAACCTCTGGAACCCTGGAACCACTGGAATCTCTAGAACCCTGGAACCTGTGGAACCCTGGAACCTTGGAACCTCTGGAACCTTGGAACTTCAGGAACCCTAGAACCATGGAACCTCTAAAACCCTGGAACCCTGGAACCTCTGGAACTCTAGAACCATGGAACCTCTAGAACCTTAGAAACTCTGGAACCTCAGAAAGCCTAGAATCATGGAACCTCTAGAACCCTGAAACCACTGGAACCCTGGAACCTCTAGAAACCTGGAACCTGTGGAACCCTGGAACCACTGGAACCCTGGTACCTCTAGAACCATGGAACCTCCAGAACCATGGAACCTCTAGAACCATGGAAACTCTAGAACCCTAGAACCTCTGGAACCACTGGAACCATGGAACCTCTGGAACCCTAGAACCTCTAGAACCTCTGGAATCCTGGAATCTTTGGAACCTCTGGAACCTCAGGAACCCTAGAACCATGAAACCTCTAAAACCCAGGAACCTCTGGAACTCTACTACATAATACACTTTATAGTAAAATTCTGTAGGCAGTTTAGCAACTTTGTATGGAATTTTTCCAAATCTACCTGTGCCTACACATACAATGAACTGCATTGGTCTGTTTAAAAGACCTGATTCATCTACTTGTGTAGTTATTACTGGTACCAGTATATACTTAATTCAGGTATACAATTTCCATCGAAAAAATGGCTCTCAGATTCAATCTCGGATCATTCAAATTTCAAAATTTTCCAGTTTCAACATTATTATTCTATCATGCATGCAATTGGAGGGTGAATCATGTGCTTGGTTGTCTAAACCTACCCAAACCTTTCCATTAGCAAATCCTACAAAAAGCCATACCAATAATCTAAAGGCAGTATATAAAATAATGTAGAGGGAGAAATATGTATTTTTATGTGGAAATGTCTCCAAATTGCAGTATTTTAACATCTATTTATCAACATTTTCCTGGGAGGGGGGGCATGCCTTCAAACCCCCTAGTTCCAGCATGCTTCGCACACCTCCACCCAAGAAATGAGTACCTTGAATTAGCCCCCCCATCCCCTTATAAATCCTAGATCTGCCCCTGATTACCTCCAAGAAAGATAGAAAAAATTAAAGGATTGATTGTGAGTTCTTGTTAGTTGTCAAACAAAATATTAATATTAATTGTGGGATTAGCTGTCTCAGTGATTGCAGTGCTCTTCAGTTTATTTATTACATGATCGAGGCGAGTTTGTTACTGCAATGATTATCTAATCCAAAAACAGCCAAGCTGTAAAAAAAGAGTGCGGCCCTCAGAAAGGCTATGGTGAAAAAGATGTGAAATCCAAGGTGGCGGCCAAGAAATGGCTGTGATGGTAGGTTAATGGTAAAAATTTTAATAGCGACAATTCAGGTGAATTTTGTGCCGCTTGGTCTTGGCACAAAATTCACCTGAATTGTTGTTATTAAAATTTTTACCATTAACCTACCATCACAGCCATTTCTTGGCCACCACCTTGGATTTCACATCTTTTTCACCATAGCCTTTTTGAGGGCCGCACACTTTTTTACAGCTTGGCTGTTTTGGATTAGATTTCATTTCTTTTTGTATTGGCCGGCTTTGGGACTTTTTAAACCTATCTTTTTTTTCTTTACCACAGGAAGAAGAAAAGATGAAGCAGATGTACTTTAATGATTTTATCAGTAAATGTAAAAATTATATATATAATACATATATTTATTACAGAACTATCCATGGTGGTTTCTTTGTAACTGAACACTCTAAAAGGTGACTTCTTCAGCTGCTCTCTCTACAGGGTGAATTGTTTGTAGCTGAACGATCTACAAGGTAACTTCTTCTAGCTGATCTTTCTACAGGGTAATTTGTTTGTGGCTGAATTTTCTACAGGGTGATTTCTTTGCAGCTGAACTCTCTACATTGTGGTTTTTTTGTAGCTGATCTCTCTACAGGTGATTTGTTTGCAGCTGAACTCTCTACATGATGGTTTCTTTGTAGCTGAACTCTCTACAAGGTGACTTCTTCTAGCTGATCTTACTACAGGGTGATTTGTTTGTAGCTGATTTTTTTACAGGGTGATTTGTTTGCAGCTGAGCTCTTTACAGAATGGTTTCTTTGTAGCTGAACTCTCTACAAGGTGACTTCTTCTAGCTGATCTTACTACAGGGTGATTTGTTTGTAGCTGATTTTTTTACAGGGTGATTTGTTTGCAGCTGAGCTCTTTACAGAATGGTTTCTTTGTAGCTGAACTCTCTACAAGGTAACTTCTTCTATAAATGATCTTTCTACAGGGTGATTTGTTTGTAGCTGAACTATCTACAAGGTAATTTCTTCTAGCTGATCTCTCTACAGGGTGATTTGTTTGTAGCTGAATTCTGTACAGGTAATTTGTTTGCAGCTGAGCTCTTTACAGAATGGTTTCTTTGTAGCTGAACTCTCTACAAGGTAACTTCTTCTAACTGATCTCTCTACAGGGAGACTTGTTTGCAGCTGAACTCTCTACATGATGGTTTCTTTGTAGCTGAACTCTCTACAAGGTGACTTCTAGCTGATCTTACTACAGGGTGATTTGTTTGTAGCTGATTTTTTTACAGGGTGATCTGTTTGCAGCTGAGCTCTCTACAAGGTGGTTTCTTTGTAGCTGAACTCTCTACAAGGTGACTTCTTCTAGCTGATCTTTCTACAGGGTGATTTGTTTGTAGCTGAACTATCTACAGGGTAACTTCTTCTAGCTGATCTCTCTATAGGGTGATTTGTTTGTAGCTGAATTCTGTACAGGTGATTTGTTTGCAGCTGAGCTCTTTACAGAACGGTTTCTTTGTAGCTGAACTCTCTACAAGGTAACTTCATCTAGCTGATGTCTGTACATGGTCACTAGTTTGTAGCTGAATTCTCTACATGGTGGTTTCTTTGTAACTGAACTCTCTACAATGTAACTTCTTCTAGCTGATCTTTCTACAGGGTGATTTGTTTGTAGCTGAATTCTGTACAGGTGATTTGTTTGCAGCTGAGCTCTTTACAGAATGGTTTCTTTGCAGCTGAACTCTCTACAAGGCAACTTCTTTTAGCTGATGTCTCTACAAGGTCACTAGTTTATAGCTGAACTCTCTACATGGTGGTTTCTTTGTAACTGAACTCTCTACAAGGTGACTTCTTCTAGCTGATCTTTCTACAGGGTGATTTGTTTGTAGCTGAACTCTCTACAAGGAAACTTCTTCTAGCTGATCTCTCTACAGGGAATTTGTCTGTAGCTGAACTCTCTGCAAGGTAATTTCTTCTATTGATCTCTCTACATGGTGATTTGTTTGTAGCTGAACTCTCTACATGGTAGTTTCTTTGTAGCTGAACTCTACAAGGTGATTTCTTCTAGCTGAACTGTCTCTTTCCATAGTTGCATGAACTCCCTACAAGGTAACTTCTTCTAGCTGATCTCTCTACAGGGTGAATTGTTTGTAGCTGATCTCTCTACAGGGTGATTTGTTTGTAGCTGATCTCTATACAGGTTACTTGTTTCTAGCTGATCTCTTGAATTATCTTCAGGGTGACTACTCTATTAGGATGACTGCTCTATTAGAGTATCTCGATCTCGCACTTGCTGCACCAAGTTGGATTTCGTGTTATAACTCCGTGGCATTAAGTCTGGTTCTTCTACAGCATTGAAGAGCCTTTCTAAGATGATTACTCCATCTGTACAGCGATTTTCAAAGCATTACCCCAAGCGGTTTATCTGGTAGGTGTGGCAAGCAGTCGTTTTTTTTATTAGCTAACCTCGATTGCGTAATTGTTACATACTGTTGGTTTTTTCGTTGTATCTTCCTGGTTTTTAGTTCAATTTCTTTCAAACCACAAAAGATTTGAGGTTCAATAGTTAACCTATTCACCCATCGCTTCTCAGCTTCTTCCCATACGCGGTTTACCCTGTAGGCGTGACAACATATTGGTATTATTTTTCGTGAATAATTGCTCATAACTCTTTGCCTGTTTATCGTATTCCAGCCAAATGTGGTACCGAGATACGCCTTTATACCCCCCCCCCCCCCGCCCCCCCCGTCTGTGTGCCAAATTTCAAGGCAATCGAATATGGTGTTTGCGTTTTATAGCAGCTTTTGTAAGTGTGCGAAAAGAGGAAGAAAAATAAAAAACGAAGAAACTAAGCCAATTTTTGAAGTCACATATCTCGGGAATGCTAGAAGCGATTGCGCTCAAATTTGGAATGTGGAGTATTGAAGTTGGAGGGCGTGTCCACAGCAAAAATCGTCTTGTTTCATCAAGGCAGCACAGAGCTACAGAGGTGCGAAAATTGTGTTTTCGTTCTTCCTGTCAATATACTCACGGGTGTTGCGTGCAGGCTTCTTGGGCCGCATGACACTGATATAGTAGCTGATTGAATGTCAGTGACTGACAAGCTATTAAGGTATTTGGCCAATCAATTTCACCAGTTTCAGAACACAATCACAGTAAAATGCCCTTAAAGAAAGTATCTCCAAGAAACCAGAAGACACTGGTGACAGAAAAAGGCTAGTTGATAACGACTTTATTCAGTCTAAGAAGCATAATAGCTATGTGGTTGAGGGGTATCACTTTCAAAATGTTTAGACCACAAAATTGATGAGATGCATGGATTCATCGAATTTTAGTTGCAATGGACTGGAATTTTAATGTCGGACTGAAATTTTCTCTCAGTAAAAGGAAACTCTTACTGAGCCTTTAACTGCAAAAATTCTAGCCTTATATATGTAATTATAATATATGCACTAATTAATATAATTATGTACTAATTAATATAATTATGTGCTACTTAATTATCATAAAGTATGTACTAATTACAAGTACACTTGAGTTTAATAATCTTCTTGGTGTTCCTGGCTGACTAAAAACTTCTTTCCTAATATAAGCAGGAACTTTTTAGACAGCAATGTCAAAGATGATTTGTTAATGTGTGACCCTAGGTTTTCGGTTGCAAGTACTAGAAATTCTACATGGGAGTCTCACAAAAGAAAGTTATATTTCTATTTACAGTACCTATATTGTGCAACTTTACAAAATGAAGAAAAACATACAGACAAGTTAATAAAATACAATTACAATAGGGTAAAATATTAAAAGATTGATGTGAATTAGTGTCTTTGGCTTATAGTTCGAAAGCGAAATCATAGATTGAAGAAAATGAAGAGGCTGGTATGAGCCAGATCTTGGATTATGGTAGGGGTTATTAAAAGGATGGTAATTTCTTGTTCTTGAATATGTTGCAAAGTGGGTGTACAAATCAAATATGATATCAATTTCATCATGTTGTGTATAACACTAAATTTGTTTACCTATTTTTGAGTGATTCCCAGTCCAGCTGGTCCAGTGAGATCACAAGTTTATGTATTTGTTACATAGTGTGCTGCTCTACATTGGATCTGCTGTAGTTGAGATTTCAAGGTAGACTGCCAGGGAACCCACACGGGCCACACCGTTGCAGCATGTTCAAGTGGGAGACAAATGAATACAATACATGCTAGCTTTATACTAAAGAAATCCTGGAGTTCTTTTGGCTGTAATTGATATGTAATTAATGCAAGCATTTCATTTCAGGTCTGACCGGATAAAGTAACATCATGCAACATGTTGATCTACCCCTCTACATTCTTGCTGGACCCTTCAATCACCTTAGTGTGTGTAGGCAGCTTTCTACAGTCTCTTGGAAATGTCAGAGCAGGCCAATTGGGCGTAACCATAATACCACTTACTGCTTATTTATTCATTGACTCCACGCGAGAATATGATGAAATACCAGCAGAAGTATTACAGAACTCATAATCTAGTTCTAAATATTGCACTTTACATGAATGGAAATTGTGATTGTGGTTTTGGTAATTATTTGCATTTTGGTAATCATTTGTAAACATGTATGCGCAATATTTAGACTCCATTTGAGCTCTGAAATATTTCTGCTGGTTTTTCTTCATCATTCTTACGAGGAATCAATGAAACAAAATAAGTATTATAGTAATGCTGTGAACTGGTATGCAAAAAACCAGTTATTAACCAGTATTGCCTAGGTCAGCCAATTACTGGTTAAGAAGCCTATAAACAGGTTTGCCCACCCACTTGGTAAACCATAAATTACCCCTGCTGACAAGTGTTAACATCATAACATATCCTCAAAGCATGTGTAAATATGTGATTGTAATAACTGTTATTGCAAGACAGGATGTTGATGGTCACTTTGGTACCACCCTAAAGTTCCAGCAGGCATGTTGAGTATCATTATGTATTACACAGAAACCAGTTAACTGGTTAACTGCCAGTTATTGGTTACCAGTTAACCAGTTTTGAATTTGTTATCAAGTTCACAGCTCTAATAAGCAGTAAGTGGTATTATGGTTGTACGAGCTCTGACATTTCCAAGAGACTGAAGAAAGCTTCCTACACAGACAAAGGCAATTAGAGGGTCCAGCAAGAACGTAGAGAGGCAGATCAGCATGTTTGACTTGTTAAACTTACTAAAACTGGTGACAATTGGTGAAATCAGCATTTTTCGATGGATTTTGGCCTTGATAAGAGAGCTGCCAGAACTACCCTCTGGATGAATGCAACTAAACAAGGATGCAGCATGACTTTAGAGAAGCAAAGAATCACATTTGGTGTGCAATATTTCTATAAAATTGGTCGATATCTTCGATATTCGATATCGACATTTGGAAGATTTTGAGATTGCTAGAAGAGCTTCCAGACCAACCCTATGAATGAAGGCTACAGGCTATGGGTCTAGCAAGCTTTTGAGAAGTAAACTATCACATCTGGCTTGCAAAAGTTCCTGTAAGTGGATAAAATCGGTAATTTTTTACGGCTGTCAAGGTCAGCCAGATGGCAAACGAATTTGGAATTCGATGATATTTGGTGTGGTAGTAGTTGGACTCAGTCTGACCTAGGAGGGTTACTTTGGCATCACTGTTGTGTGTTCCAGTGGCATCGAAACTTTCTTCCAGACCGAAATTTCATTTTTGCGATGCTGCGCCTGGAAATTGCTCCAGACAATGCAGCCACTGGTGGTTTTAGTTTAGAGTACAGCTGGTAAGAAAGGTTGAGAGTGCGTATTGCAGTATGAAAAGACATTTCCTTGAAGATATAGCAAAAAATCTCATAATTTGTAAACATATTAGCCGACATGCATGACAAGACATTAACGAAAAACAGCGCCAATCTGGCATTTTCTAAGTGGCATCTAGCCTAGCATTTGTGCCGGGGTGGTTTGGTAGTTGATTCTCGAATGTCGAAATTTCACGTTGCGGACCCTAATAGTAGGGATGTCAAAGCCCCACAAAATTACAGAATTTCTTCTCCCGTAAATTTCATTTAAAAGAGGCACAATGAATTGCACGTCTTTCAGACAGTTTAGGCATTAGAATTTTTCGTTTCATAGTGATGATTGGTCAAGGTAGTGCTCTTCTGGTGAGTTTCCTCGTGATTAGAGTAGCTAGGTGCGTGTGTAAGTCCCAATGTTAGTTCCCTGCCTAGAAAATGTATGGAAGATGACAGCAGGCTAGTTTTGTCGAACACCATGTACAGCAGCGTTCCAGTTAATAGATAGGTTGGTTTTCAGTCAGTGCAAGATGCAATTTGAATGCCTGTATTAGTTTCCTGGCTATTCTACACAATTGATAATACAAAGTGACATAATCACCCATATGTCACTTGTTTTTGTTTTGTGCCATGGCTACCAATGGTGCTCAATAGAGAAGTCTGGAAAACCGCCTATTTGTTTATTTAACAATTACTAGCTACCACAAAAGCAAATGTGGCAAACCAATATATCAATCTGCAGCATTTTTCGAGCTCTACAAGATGCTGTGGCTAAAACATGTATTTGTCAAAACTTTTAAAAATCCGTTTGACATCCCTACTGATAGCTATAGAACTGCTGGGTTTGTTAGGCCTGTGGTGACACATGCTAGTATAGCCTGACTCTGCACCATCAACTTTAACAGTACGAATTTTCCAGATGTTTTAGACATTATAATAATAACTGATTGAGAATGGGACTCTGAAGTTTACCAATGGCTACTTCAGTTTGCCGGAAGAGATTCACGCTGGATGCCAGGGGCGGATCTAGGATTTATAAAAGGGGGGGGGCTAACTCAAGGTACTAATCTCTTGGGTAGAGATGTGTGAAGCACACTTCCCAGCATGCAAAGCATGCTGGAACTAGGGGGGTCTGGGGCATGCCCCCCCAGGAAAATTTTGAAAAATAGATGCTAAAATACTGCAATTTGGAGACATTTCAACATAAAATTTCTGCCTGCAGATATTTCATATACTGCCTTTAGATTATAGGTATGGCTCTCTAAAGCATTTTGCTAATGGAAAAGTTTGGGTAGGTACAGACAACCAAGTACATGATGCACCCCTCTCACAATTGCACAACATTGAATAAGTGCATGTTAGAATAATAATGTTGAACGTGGAAAATTTTGAAATTCAAGATTGAATCTGAGAGCATTTCCAATGGAAATTGTGTACCTGAATTAAGTACTGCCATACATATAAGTGCTTTAAACAGACCAATGCACTTCATTGTATGTATAGGTGCAGGCAGATTTGGAAAAATTCCATAACAGAACCAACTACATGTTTCCAGTGAATGTTCTATTAGAGTAGTTAGCTGACTGCTCTATTAGAGTATCTCGATCTTGTACACCTCTAATGCTGATCCGGGTCCTTGTTGCATAAACTTTAGCATAAATCCACTGATGATACCTTGGAAAGATGTTTATAAGGTGGTTTTATGAGTATTTGTATTATTAGTGATCATATAATTATGCTAGGACAAAATTTCATTATAATACTCAGCATATTGATCAAGTAAAGCCTAAATATGAAGGGGGGGGCTTCAGCCCCCCAAAGCCCCCCTCTGGATCCGCCCCTGGATGCCATGTACTAAAATGACTAAATAACATCAGAAACTCACATCAGAGTCCACCTATCCAATAATACACCATGACACTAGTCTTCCTCCCAATGACACGACTGCACAATTGATGGATAACTCCTTGCCAATTTAATATTTGGGTCACATGACTCTCAAATGTAATAAATTTGCATGCGGCTCTAAAATTACCATGCGGGGCGCGGGTGACAGGAAACAAGGAATCTACAATTAGTGGCCTATGGGTAAACTATGACTATTTGTTGATTGTATGCACAGTAATGGACTGTTTAGAATAATTAGCAGTCGTAGCTAGCCAGGTTAACGTGAGTTGTCGCACCGCGATCTCAGTGCCCAGCGATCGAGGTGACACTGAGACTCGTACTGAGAGGCGAGGACCAAGGGTATGACAACCTGTGACCTAGCTATCAACCCCTAAAGGTAACTTTCAAAATGAGATCATGCATGCAGTGCTCGGGTCACAGTGGTGGTTGCATCTTCCATAATTAGCTATTAAAGTAAGTATCGCAGTTTTTTTTCCCTATAGCTAGTTAGTTGGACACTAGCTACAGCTGTATCCTAATAAATAGTTGCTTCCCGATTCTTCCTTGCATGGTTATAAAAATGCGATCACTAATTGTATTGGTAACAGCAGCAATCTTCGTTGTATCTGGACACAACTGTTTACAAGGATTCCCAGAGAACATAACAGAGATCACAAACAGGAGTGAACACGTCATACCAGAAGGAACAGTAGTATTGGCTCCATTCCTCACATTTACATGTGATGGCTACATCACTCATGTTTCTGTTGGTTATGAGGTGACTAGTGTAACATCTAACCAAACTGTGTACTTGCAGTTGAGGAGAAATACTGAAGGAGCCAACTATTCTTTAATACATGAAGTACTACTTCCAAGGGGAAAACCCGAAGCCAAAGATAATCATACAATTCTCCGTAACTATCAGCTACTAAAAAGCATTGCAGTACTACAAAATGACTTAGTTGGATTTAAGACACCAGCTGATTCTTCAGTGAGAGTGCTTCTTGTTTCAGATCAGCAAAAAACACTGCATAAAGGCTATAGTTCAAATGCCTTCGCTGCATCTAATGTCACTGGAATTCCACAGATATCAGTTACTTTCAGTATGTCATAAAATTTGACGTCTCACCCCTGCATTTACTCCTTTTTAAATGAACTATAGCTACTATTTAAAAATAAACTATTTTTAAACTAAAAGAATCTTCCTAATGAGTAAAAACCTAGAAACTATTATACAAATTACTGCATGTAAATTAAGATTAAGTTGTGAACTTCAAAGCTTTTGTATCCTATAGGTCTGTGAAGGACAATACACAAGACTGCATATCTGTGCAGAGTACGCATTTTATAGTGATGAAAATTCCAAAGATGTTGTTGGTATTGCCATAGCTACTGTATAGTTATGGGGAAGGGAATGCCACAATCATCCACATACTATGAGTAATAGTATTTAGTTTATAGAATTGGCCATGTCATTCACTATGTGCAAAATGAAGCAGTCGTATATACAATCTCATTTTAGGCTGATAAGTATATACAGTAATGTACTAAATAATGACATAACACTTGTACAACTGCACACTAAATAGCTATGTAGTCCCTCTAATTTCAAACCTGCTAAATTGTTAAAGTGGTCCTATTCACACTTTTACACTTTAAATTTATTAAATTTGTTGTTAATAATTTATAGAGACGTGTGTTGGCTTACCAGATGAACCACCAGCAAACTTTAATAGATCACAGATCATGGGATTTACAAGAAGTGCTCAAATATTATGGACAGATATTGAATTTCAATGTAATGGTGTTATCACTGAATTAAAATCATGGTTCCAGGTACAGAATGGATCGGGTATCGTTAGCATGTCACTTCAATTTCAAATATGGCAGCCAATTAATGGTACACTTTATGAACTAGTGTCAGAAGTGGCAATCCCTTCAGCTATGAATAATGAACTAATAACAACTAATAATTTATCAATACCATTTTATGAAGCCAGCATTGTTGGTGTGTACGTGATGATTCCTGCAAACATTGGACCTGCAAATATTTCTGTTATTACAAATGAAACAGAACCCAAAAAAGATGGATATTATTATTATACTAATGACAGGCCATGTTTAGTGGATAGTCGGGATGGTGACACTATTTCATCTATATTAAACCCAAAAGTGGCCTTATTTTATGGTAAGTTTAGCATCGCCACAGCATGCATATGTATATGCCAATCAATACTATGCTTGGATATAGTTGTGTGTGCATTAAATTTCTCAGTACACTTCCTACATATAACATATGTATGATGTAATATAGTTATAGTGGATAGTTCAAATGCATAGTTTTAACGCTATCACAGAAACACCTTATGTAAATTTTCTTCCACACAGATATTGTTACCAGGGAAATGAATACAGTAGTACCTCAGTGCAACCAAACTGATAATAGAGTATCTGACAGTGATGAAAGAATCCATTTAGCAATTATTATATCCACACCAATTGGTGTTGCTTTGGTGTTAACTACAATAGTGATTTGCTATTTATTCCACAGAAGGCACAGACAAAGTATGACTCAGTGAATTTTGTATTATAATAGTTTGCAGTGCCTTATATTTTCTTACAGGATTGCAAAAGACGTTTTATACTTCCAGCAGATTAAGTTGTGCATACCACAAATACTCCGACAGAAGAACTAGCAATGTAGACTATTACTGTCTTGAATCATGCTCACTAGATACAAAGGTACAATGTGTAGAACAGACTGATGTTATGTGTACATAAAATATATGTATTTGTGTGTGTGTGTGTGTGTGTGTGTGTGTGTGTGTGTGTGTGTGTGTGTGTGTATGTGTGTGTGTGTGTGTGTGTGTGTGTGTGTGTGTGTGTGTGTGTGTGTGTGTGTGTGTGTGTGTGTGTGTGTGTGTGTGTGTGTGTGTATGTGTGTGTGTGTGTGTGTGTGTGTGTGTGTGTGTGTGTGTGTGTGTGTGTGTGTGTGTGTGTGTGTGTGTGTGTGTGTGTGTGTGTGTGTATGTGTGTGTGTGTGTGTGTGTGTGTGTGTGTGTGTGTGTGTGTGTGTGTGTGTGTGTGTGTGTGTGTGTGTGTGTGTGTGTGTGTGTGTGTGTGCGTGAGTGTGTGTGTGCGTGTTTGTGTTCATGCAGTGTACGTGTGTGCAGTGTATGTGTGCAGTGGATACATATGCAGGTGAACCCTATAATGGCCAAAAGCCAGGAGTTGGGTATTTGTACCCCTGGCTATTACACCTAATTTATTCCTACCTGGGTTTTCTAGGTGAGAAATGATCATCTCTAGGTGAAGTGCAAATGTACCATTTAGGGTGAGCAGTAGCTAGTGCATGCATAGATCATGCCATCCAATGGACAGGTGGGCCCTACTAGCACATTCATAAAAACCAAACTATAAGGCAAGAAGATTACTTGTTGTATGTATGAATGATAATATTAAACCAAAACATAAACCCATGACATAAAGAGATGTGGCTTCAAGAAATTCATGGATGTTATGCATTAAATGACATGCATTCAGCTAAGACTTCACATAATTTTACAACCTGTTTACAAGTATATATACAATAGTTATCTTTAGCTGCATTGAAGTTAGTATAAAATAATTGTTGTTGCAGGTGGACTTGATTGATTATGATAAAATTGGAAATGACAAAGTAATTAGTAGTTTAAATATTTATTTATTTAATGTATGGTGACTGCCATGCATATAAAATAGAATATCAAAAATAGTTCTTAAAATTTTCAATATTAATTATTATGAGTAAGTGGGAGGATTAGTTTTGACATACACATAATATTACTAGTGAATTAAAAAAATTGTTAATTTAGAAATGGAAGTAGGGATCAAGCGAAAAAAACTACTGAAACAAGTGATTTGAATGATGGCAACTATTACAAAATAGCTTTGTGGGGAAATCCTTACATTGGCATCTCACCACCTCACCATATATGTTCAATGCCAAAGTAGGAATTTCCCCACAAAGCTATGTTGTAATAGTTGCCATCATTCAAATCACTTGTTTCAGTAGTTTTTTTCGCTTGATCCCTACTTCCATTTCTAAATTGACAATTTTTTAAATTCACTAGTTTGTTAACTTTTTTTGGTATAGGTATATAGCTATTATTGATCTTTGGCACTGACTGCTCTATTAGAGTATCTCGATCTTGCTGCTTGCTTTATGCAAGCTGCTCAATTACTAAATTGAAAGGCATGCAGGGTTTCTATCTCCTGTTTTCTACAATTAGTTACAGCTGGATCATTAATAATGGGCGTGGTCCACTGATCGTTAAGTACGAGCGCGCGCTCTGATTGATAGGGGCGTGGCAGTGTGTTATTATTGCGCTTACTTCGCTAGGCTGTTTGATCGCTTTGCAAGTGTTGCTATACAGGCATCTACTTGCCCTTACAGTACGGAATCCGTTATTAGTTTTGTGGCGTCCGAATACGGCTGCTCTAAGGAAAGTGTCGATACGAATTATTAACGCCTCCGTGACTGGAAAAGAAGAAAAAATGAAGATAAAAGGAAAGGCAAAGCGCAGAAGGCAGACACTCGTCGGAACCCGAAAAGGCACATCCCAGCAGCGAGTTAAATATTGTGGCAAAGAATGGTGATCCTTCGTTGTTTCGTTTGGCCTGTAGCCTTGCGAATGTGGTCAGGCTGGCTGGCTGGTTGGCTGGCAGGCAGACGAAAATTTCTGTTTTAGCGATTTTTTAGAAATAAAATTCCAGCACTTTTCTAGTCGTTTCCTGATATATAACGCTAGAAATAAAGTTAGTAAAAGGTTTATTTGCTGCGTGAGATATTTCTAGGATGATTGTCGAGAGATTGAAATTTGAGGCGCGCGCCAAATCCACCCGGATCCCTACTTAAACAGTACTATCGTACTGTTTGATATGTTCATTGCAAAGTTCAAAGACAAGGTCACCCCTTGAACTTTGGGCTGGAAGTTCAAATATGTTATTGACCTCTCTATGTACCTTGATGACAATGATGTCATTATAACTTTGTGTTGGAGTAAAGTTTATGTTTACATGTACTGCACACTTTGGTAAGGGTGCAAGCAAAATAGTTGTTACATTTAGAACAATCACTGAACATATGTGTTGACCACTACATTGATCTTACATACTTGCAATAAAAATTAATTTCTTCAATAGCTACTTCCATCACTTTCTGCAATTCTCCTCGCACAAATCTATACATCCATTTACAGTGTATATGTAGTCATTACCTCACATGTATTGAATTAGGCATTCACTTCTGAGATCCCCTACAATTGTCCAACATCTGATTTGCAGCAACTTTATTCACATCTTTCTCATATGGAATTACCTCAAGACAAACTTGAGTTAGTTTTAAAATGCTTGACATTGTGCAACTTTGCATCATATTCACTGTCACAAAATATAATAGCTACACCTTTGCCAAGCTACATAGCATTACATCGAATGTCAATGGAGACTGTTAATAGCCTTTGTTTTATAAAAAAATCCTATGCATCGCATGAATGCTATAATAAGGGAATTAATATATATAACATGTTGTATATATTGGTGAAACATTTTATTGTTGCTTATGGTGCATTAATCCTTGACAAATTTTAATCAAAACTGTGATCCAGCCAAGTTTTTCTCCTAGCTAATGTTGCACCAATAAACATTTTGTGTACAAATTATATTTGGTGGTGAATATTATGCACCTCAAAACACTTTAGTTACATAATATATTGACAGTGATATTATATTTTGATATTTAGATTAGGCAGTGAGATAGGTTCGGGAGAGTTTGGGATGGTGTTCCATGGAGTATGGAATCATGATGATCAAGCAGTACAAGTTGCCATTAAGACTTTACATGGTGAAGTGTCTGACAATAATAAAACAAAATTATTAAAAGAGGCAGCCATGGTTGAACAGTTTCTACATGAAAATATTGTAAGATTATATGGAGTTGTGCTACAAGGAAAGATGGTAAGAGTTTGCTATCATAATGAATTATAACACATCTAAATTGACTGGTCGATTACTAGATGATGATTTTGGAATACCTTTCACAAGGAAATCTTTTAAACCATCTTCAGTCTATTAGGCCAAGGTATACTAAAGAATATAGCTACAGTATCTGCTATTATTGCACTATTGCTAGGGAAGGTGAACCAGTTGGACAGCATATCCCTCAAATGTTGTTGGGATTTGCTCGTGATGTTGGACGAGGTATGAACTACCTCAGTAACAAGTGCTTCATCCACAGAGACCTTGCTGCCAGGAATATCCTCCTCACTGAAAATAATGTTTGCAAAGTGAGTGATCATATGCTAGTTCATATCACTTGTAGCTATATATACATGCACAACAGATTGCTGATTTTGGACTAGCAAGAGATTTAGATGAAGAGAACTACTACATAAGTCAAGGTGGACGTATTCCAGTTAGGTGGATGCCACCTGAGGTGCATATAATATATGTGGTCAAAAGAGCAAGTACTGCAATTATACACTATACTACCAATACAGGCTGTGCTATAT
The DNA here is from genome assembly GCF_963678975.1 of Dysidea avara. NCBI lineage: Eukaryota > Metazoa > Porifera > Demospongiae > Dictyoceratida > Dysideidae > Dysidea > Dysidea avara. Next base: position 40,601,616 of record NC_089274.1, read on the forward strand.
CGGACATACACAACAGCCAGTGATGTGTGGAGTTATGGTATCCTCTTGTATGAGATGTGGAGTCTTGGACACAAGCCATATGAAGATCATGATAACACTGAAGTTAGTTTTGATGATTACGCATTTAATCAATGCCACATTTCAGGTATTAAGTCTGATAAGTAATGGTTACAGACTACCACCACCTCCTGGTTGCCCACGAGCTCTTTATCACACAATGATTCAATGCTGGTAATACACATATGTATCATATGCCATCTTTACTTTACAAATTCAAGTGGCAGTTTGCAGATTGCATTTTACAGTGCATGTGAAGTTCGCTTACTATTCTGTAGGCATCCAGATTATCATCAGCGGCCTAATTTTTCTGCCCTCCTGTGTGCAATTTCACAACCATCCTATGTGTTATTCCACTGGTTTGAGGAAGACAAACAAGCTGCTGGACCTGAATGTGATGTTATAGGAGCTCCAATAGAAGCTGGTTGTAATTTATATATTGACTTGCAAAACTTTTTCAAGTGAAACTGTGGTGGAGAGAACAGCATAAATGTTGTTTTGAACTTAAACGTTTACTCATAACATCATATATTTACTGTCATGTATACATCCAATACCTTCATGTGTGCACCAATCAGTAGATACACATGTATTTTTATTTATTTATGATAGTATAAAAGTGTACATGTACAAAACCAAATTAATGTGCCCTATGCACTTATGTATAGTTTATAGCATTAACTCACCTCAAGAAAATTAATAATTATATTGAGCGATATAGTGTGTGACAAGATACAACATCAATCCCAGAACACATTTCATTTTACCAAAATCCAGAAAGTTACACAACACTCCTACATCGAGGGCTACATGCATGCAAACAAAGCAAACATTCACACAGCTATGCCTACCCTATGAAACGATGGGACATCTGCAATTGTGATCTACTCAGATACTAAGAAAAGTTATTAAACAGGTACAGAAAGGCAAATGCCTATTACCTGATCATTACACTTTTAGTTATACATTAGTGTGTACATTGTGTGTGCATGGTGCGTGTCCAATAATTATAACTCTTTAAAATGATTAACAGAGGTATAGCACTAACAACTTCCACAGGAAGACTATTCCAAAAGTTAATCACCCGTTGGTTAAATGCATATTGGCAAATGTCCCTGGTAGATGAATCCTAGTGAGACTTGGAGAAGGCAACACAAATTCAACTCAATTGCTGTTATTAAAATTTTTGTCACTAACCTACCATCTCAGTCATCTTAGCCACCACCTTTGATTTTGCATCTTTTTTCACCCTGGATTTTTGGGGCGCACCCTTTTTCACAGCTTGGCTGTTTTTGTATAGATATTTCAAACTGTGGAGCTTAATTCCAATCAACACTTCCTAATAGAGCAGTCAGTTTCAACTTGTAGTTTGTAGTAAAATATTCTAACAGAGCATTAACTGATTAAAATGTTCCAAGATAATCATAAGAAATGTTGTTAACCTAGGAGCATAATGCAAGCATAATGGGAACATTAATTGAAGAGCATCATAGGTAGAAGTTTTTGGAATTTCCTGAAAGCATTTTAGGCAAGATTGTGAGCATATTGACTCAGGTCTACAAACCTGACAGTTTCTCCATCCATTCAGCTACACATGTTACATAGTGAGTTTCAAGGCAATAACCTTTTTCAGTCAGCATGTACAAATTACAAACAATTGGTGTGCATACTGAAGGCAAGCCAGCAACTGATACTGGTATCCATGAGAGCATGTAACTGCATATAGAGCTACTTTAAATTGCTGTGCAATCTTTTGAAGCATAATAGATTGTTGGCTTAAGCCTACTTATTGCACTCATATTGCATTAATATTTTTATAAAACTCCCAAAATATATACACTGTAGTTATGTAGTAACAAGCTGAGGATGTCACCATCTCTTCAGAGTCATTCCGAATATCAGTGATCATCTCCTAGGTAGCTCTATTTTCCCTAGAAGAGATCTAAGGACCTGTGTTAAGATTAAGCATGAGATATCTTGGGAAATGTCATCGGATCAATGTTCAGTTAACAGTTGCTAGTGTCTGACTGCTACAAATACATCTATAGCCTCTCAAGGATAGTATAATATACATGTAGGTCATGGGGTATGACATTTTGGATTTACTGTGCTCCCATGCATTACCTATTTGAGAGTCTCCTTCACATAGATAATGTATGGGAAACATATCAACATTAAATTTAAATTAAGTGTCAAATCTCATGACCTACATATGCTATCCTTTTGAAACATCCTATAGTATAGACATCCACACCTACAAATAATGTAAAATTCAGGTTGCTAGGGCAATGGTTCTTAATTATGGAATTCTGGCCTATTTACATACATGAGCTCAACTAAATTATATAGCCAGCTTTGATTACATGCTGCATCAGTACATACTGTAATTCGCTTTATTTTCATGCAAAAAAACTTTTTGTGATAAAAATTTTCGTGTAAAAATATCTAATCCAAAACAGCCAAGCTGTAAAAAAAGAGTGCGGCCCTCAGAAAGGCTATAGTGAAAAAAGATGTGAAATCCAAGGTGGCGGCCAAGAAATGGCTGTGATGGTAGGTTAATGGTAAAAATTTTAATAACGACAATTCAGGTGAATTTTGTGCCAAGACCAAGCGGTACCAAATTCACCTGAATTGTCATTATTAACATTTTTACCATTAACCTACCATCACAGCCATTTCTTGGCTGCCACCTTGGATTTCACATTTTTTTCACCATAGCCTTTCTGAGGGCCACACTCTTTTTTTACAGCTTGGCTGTTTTGGATTAGATTTCACTTCATTTTGTATTTGCATTACCCAAAGCCAGCCTATGGTCAGCTATTTGCCTGGCAACATCTTATTCTTTATGAAATCCATCCTGATGAATTGACCTCATAAATGTGACCCAACTTTTGACAAGTAAAAATGAGCAGTGAAAAGCTACCATGGCAAATGGTGAGCATCCAACCAAGTGAAGTTCACTATTTGCCACAGTATTAACTACTCATGATTTTTTTAGGTGCATGCATCCTTTTTCAATTTGGCTCAATGATCAATTTTTCTCAATGTAGCTAAAATATAAGGCACTGAATATTTATCTATATCTTGTGTTAAATATTAATTTGATACCTTGAAGCATTCCAGAGATATGGTCAATGTATATAGACAATGATATATGTTATTTTATTTAAGAAAAGGACCAAGAATGTAACTATCAGAAATCTCTTAATTTTTATGTAATTATTAGATGGTATAGGATTGAAAATTTGTCCTCAAATTAAGTCATGGTAACTACACTAGATCATTTTCAGTCATCAGTGTTGCAGAGCAAGAATTGTCCACAAAAACACTTCTTATGATGTATAGTCATGCATTAATAACATAATTGGAAGAATTGATATCATATATAAAAGCAACATTGAATGATTCATTTACTTCAGACTCTCTTAATAAACATTTCAAAACTGTAGCAGTGATGTGTCACTTCATCACATCAATCTGCTATAGCTGACAACCTTGCAATACCTGTTACTTCATGTGACACTAATCCATTCACTTTTGCTGAGATTTCTAAATCTTTAATTGGTCCCATCTCATCTGAACTCTCTGGATCCTAGGAAGTCCACAGGCCCATATGGCCTGTCTGCTGGGTTCCTGAAAGAGATAGGCTGCTCCATTAGCTATACCTTATACTGTTAACGTTCATTGCAGAGTGGAATTGTTCCTTTACAGACAAGAAGTATTCACATATACTCCAGTTCATAAAGGTGCATGGTGCTTTGGACAATCCAGACCAATCTCTGTTGGGTCTGTTCTTGCTGTTTATTGGTTTTCGTGTATTTGTTCAATAATTTGCCTTAAGTTAATTGTTGCATTTGTGTCCATGTGTATTTGTTTTGTATCCATGTGTTAAGTTTTGTACTTGTAGATGTTCATTATTTTGTGTGTATTGTATGCTGCTCTGACAAGGAAGAATGCATGGTATTTGCCAATTGTCACAGGGTAATTTATAAATCAAATCAGTCTGATAATTTAAGAAACTTTAATTGCTAACTGACTAACAAAATTTCTTGCTGCAAATATCTATTGAATTTATAAACTGACAATAGCTAACTGTGACAGTGCACACACTCTGGATATAGCAACTGTCTACACAACCAGAGCAATAATAACTTGGTACAATAAAATCAGTGGAAGTGAAGCAGGTCAAAGAGTCTGGGTGAACTTATAGCAATGAAAGTCATACACGCACATACAGCTATACAAGAGGAAGACAATGATATATAGGTGACACTCTGGGAGCATGATTTTTTTTTAATTTGGAAGCTCTAAGACTGTTAACTTTGTTATTGCAGTTAAGAGACAGAACATGAGACTGTTCTGTTAGAGTGGTTGACTGCTCTATTAGAGTATCTCGATCTTTTGTAAAAAGTATTGCAATTCCCGAACCTATAGTTCGTTCTCCGGGGAGGGGGAGCGGGAGACTACTTGCATGAGTCCTCTTCTGCACCAACAAACCATCTTTAGTGCAAAAATAACAGTTGCTTGCAGTATTGTGTACGTGATCTCCCAGCTCCCGGTTCCGGTTTTACCAAGAAATCTCCCGCTCCCCCTCCCGCTCCCCTCACGGTTTTACCAATACCCGAAAAAATAAACGAAGAAATTAAAACGAGATTTTATTCGCTTGTATCTCGGAAATGGCTGGAGTGATTTTCTTCAAATTTGGTATGTAGACTCCCCTAACTGGCCGGCACTTCTCTAGCAAATTTGGTTCCACTTGGATTAGGGATAACATAGCTACATAGGTGTGAAAATTGCGTTTTCTTTCTTCCTGTTAACATACTCACGGTGTGGCGTACCGGCTTCTTGGGCCGTACGACACACTACCGTGTGTCTTGATTTTACGTGAAATGACTGCTTTATTAGAGTAGTTCGATCTTATGTAAAAAAAGAATTGTGTAAGAAATTTTCGTACAAGTTTTTTGCATACGAAAATTATTTTACAATGAAAAAAAGCAAATTTAACGGTAGCTAGTTAATTTGGTAGCTAGTCCTTAATGTTAACATAAATAGAGTTTCATTAGACCATTACTTTTATGTCGACTTTTAATACTTAAATAAAGTGTGCGCTATCAAGACACACGATAGTGTGTCGTGCGGCCCAAGAAGCCGGCGCGCCACAACGTGAGTATATTAACAGGAAGAAAGAAAACGCAATTTTCACTCCTATGTAGCTCTGTGATCCCTTATCCGATTGGAACCAAATTTGCTACAGACGTGCCGGCCAGTTATGAGCGTCTACATACCACATTTGAAGAAAATCGGTCCAGCCATTTCCGAGATACGAGCGAACAAAATTTTGTTTTAATTTCTTCGTTTTTTTTCTTCTTCTACTTCTTCATTTCGTACACTTCGCAAAATCCGCCATAAAACACGAATGCGTGCTCCAATCGGGCTGAAATTTGGCACACATGAAGGGCTCATTAAGGCGGATCTCAGTACCAACTTTGGTAGGAATCCAATGAACATTCACGGAGTTATGACCGATTATGTGCGTAAAATAAGGTCGAAGGTCTGTCACGCATACAGGGTAAACCACTTGGAGGAATGAGTTGAAAATTGATATGTAGGTGGATTAACCATCGTAGGAGTGCCTTTTTGTGGTTTGAAGAGAATCGAGATAAAGAACATGGAGATATGACACAAAACCCAACCTGTGTCACAATTACGCAATCGATTTTTATGAATAAAAAACTATTAGTTTTCACGCCTACCAGGCAAACCGCTTAGAGCAATGAGCTGCAAATCGGTGTGTAGCTGAAAAAATCATCATAGAAAGTCCTTGCAGTAGTACAGAAGAATCGGATTACAAACCACTGAGTCATGATTCGAAAGCCAACTACGTGTTGCAAATGTGAGATCGAGATACTCTAATAGAACAGTCACCCTAATAGAGCATTCGGCTACGTTTATAACTTACTCCATCAAAAGAATTATATTACATTGCAAGTTATTCTGTAGGGAATTCAGCTACAACCAGTTAATCTGATAGACAATTCAGCTACAGGCAAGTCACCCTGTAGAGAGTTCACCTAGAAACAAATCACCCTGTAGAGAGATCAGCTAGAAGAAGTCACCTTGTAGAGAGTTCAGTTACAAAGAAACTATGCACCATGTAGAGAGTTCAGCTGCAAACAAATCACCCTGTAGAGAGATCAGCTAGAAGAAGTCACCTTGTAGAGAGTTCAGCTACAAATAAACCATCATGTCTGTTCAGCTGCAAAGAAATCACCCTGTAGAGCATTTAAATCACCCTGCAGAGAGTTTGGCTGCAAACAGTTCACCCTGTAGAGAGATCAGCTAGAAGAGGTTACCTTGTAGAGCGTTCAGCTACAAAGAAACCATCATGTAGAGAAGTCAGCTGCAAACAAATCACTCTGTAGAGAGATCATCTACAAAAAGATCACCCTGTAGAGAGTTCAGCTAGAAGAAGTCACCTTGTAGAGAATTCAGCTACAAAGAAACCACCACGTAGAGAGTTCAGCTGCAAACAAATCATCCTGTAGAGAAATCAGCTACAAACAAATTGCTCTGTAGAAAGATCAGCTAGAAGAAGTTACCTTGTAGAGAGTTCAACTACAAAGAAACTATCATGTAGAGAGATCAGCTACAAACAATTCACCCTGTAGAGAGTTCAGCAAGAAGAAATCACCTTGGAGAGAGTTCAGCTACAAACGAATCACCTGTAGAGAGTTCAGCTGCAAACAAATCACTCTGTAGAGAGATCAGCTAGAAGAGGTCACTGGTAGAGAGCTCAGCTACAAACAAATCACTCTGTAGAGAGATCAGCTAGAAGAGGTCACTTGTAGAGAGCTCAGCTACAAACAATTCACCCTGTACAGAGATCAGCTAAAGAAGTTACCTTGTAGAGAGTTCAGCTGCAAAGAAACCATCATGTAGAGAGTTCAACTATAAACAAATCACCTTGTAGAAAGATCAGCTAGAAGAAGTCACCTTGTAGAGAGTTCAGTTACAAAGAAACCACCATGTAGAGAGTTCAGCTACAAACTAGTGACCCTGTAGAGACATCAGCTAGAAGAAGTTACTTTGTAGAGAGTTCAGCTACAAAGAAACCATCATGTAGAGAGTTCAACTACAAACAAGTGACCCTGTAGAGACATCAGCTAGAAGAAGTTACCTTGTAGAGAGTTCAGCTGCAAAGAAACCATCATGTAGAGAGTTCAGCTACAGTACAAACAAATCCTGTAGAAATATCAGCTAGAAGAAGCCACCTTGTAGAGAGTTCAGTTGCAAAGAAACCACCATGTAGAGAGTTCAGCTGCGAAGAAACCATCATGTAGAGAGTTCAGCTACAAACAAATCACCCTGTAGAAATATCAGCTACAAGAAGTCACTTTGTAGAGTGTTCAGTTATAAAGAAACCACCGTGTAGAGTGTTCTGTAATAAAAATATGTATTATATATATATATATATATAATTTGTACATTTACTGATAAAATCAGAAATATTTAAAGTATTTAACATCTGCTTCATCTTTTCTTCTTCCTGTGGTAAAGAAAAGAAAAACCCCAAAGCCGGCCTATGGCCGGCTTTGGGGTATACAAACACAAAAAGAAGTGAAATCTAATCAAAAACAGCTAAGCAGTAAAAAAAGGTGCGGCCCCAAAAAGGCCATGGTGAAAAAAGATGTGAAATCCAAGGTGGCGCCAAGACCAAATTCACCTGAATTGTCGTTATTAAAATTTTTACCATTAACCTACCATCATAGCCATTTCTTGGCCGCCACCTTGGATTTCACATCTTTTTTCACCATGGCCTTTTTGGGGCCACACCTTTTTTTTACAGCTTAGCTGTTTTTGATTAGATAGCTAGTTACTCTTGTAGCGGTATGCGCTGACGTATTGGAAAACTACAGTGGCTAAATAAACTTTTAAAATCAAATGATTGGTGATATTATGTACAGCTACAAGTGTACTATGCGCATCCTTATACAGGTTCTATACACAGTAGTCTGCATTACCTATCAGCTTAGATGTCTTGATCCAGTAGCTAGGCTATATAACTATATATCTACATGTATTGTTATGATTATGGGTACTCAGCTAGGCTGATTGGTGATATCATGTGGTTACACGCAAAACAGTACATACAGTTGTTACCATAGTTACTTAAATAATTTCATTTGGTATATAGGTTGCTTGATTCCCTTTAAAGTTTTTGTTTCTGGTAGCTACAGTAATGTAGTGCTTACTGAAATAATATAATGATGCTAGTGCAATTGTCCAGTTGAATATCAAGTTGGTAAGGTGGAGTATGATGGCATACAATGTTGTGTATATAGCTGACTGCATATGTTAACATGTCTTCTCCTTTGTAGGGTTGGTTATTCTACAGTTGTTACAACTCCATTATCACAAAAACACTCATCTCACAGCTAGCACATAGTTCAATTTTACTTGCTAAAGTGGTTATAGTATGGATCCCAAAGACTGACTTTGTATTCTATGACATTATGATGAAGCAGTTACATTCAAATCACTTTGGCATTTAGATTTAATACCCTTGTTCCTTGTTGCACATAGTTGTAATATGATGTTACCACTGCATGCATGGATTCATGAAAAATAATTCCCAGATATCAGTGTTGCTTTGCTAATTTAAAACTGGTGTTTCATATATATATATATATATATATATATAATCAGCTCAGACACGCATATTTTTATTGAAGCTAGCGCTCAGTTAGAATGGGTGACTGGGTGGTTAGCGCTGAACTCAGTACAACTTATGTCTGAGCAATATCTGAGTCCACTTGTAGAGTCCCCTTACATATATATGTGACCGGATTTGCGAAAAAGTACCTTTTAATTTTCACACACAAAATTTGACCCATTTTTTGAACTTTGAAACTTCATAGCTTTTTTATCATTGCCTGAACTTTTCCATGAATAGCTATGGTATCTGGCTGTATTTTGATACTAAGAGCAAGTCAATCAGTATATGCATGAAGTCAAGTGTAACATCATTTTGTTTGCTGATATGTAAACTGTGTGGAAAAGGTATCTTTTCACAAATCCGGTCACACATGTGTAAAAATACACTTAAGTAGCTACATATAGTTATGCATCTGCAGTCCAAGAGTTTTAAGATCAACTGTAGCTTTTCTACAGTTTATCTTATTTTGATTTTACAGTTGATCATATACATATTAATTTCTGTTTGATAGTTTTCTTTCTTTTGCATAACAAAATTTTACACTATAGATATGTACAGTAACTGAGCCTAGCTACTACATACACAATAAAATAGGCAAGCTGTTATTCATTTGTTTTCAAACACTATATCGATGTCCAAAGCCAATGGGTGAAGTATCCATTTCTTGAATCATTACAAATTGTACACTTATACAGTCTATATTTCCTCTCCTTAGTGCAGTTTCCATACCTTATGATTTCAAATAATTCCCTCCTCTGTGTAATTGTCATTCCTCCACATAAACTTTGGCACTTCTCAATATCATACATCATGGTTGAGGCATAGCTATACCTGGCAGTTAATCTTGTAGCATGTGTAATCCAATTTGATGCCACAAAATAGCTGTACTGGTATGAGGTATGAACAGCTTGGCTTGATAGTAAAATTAAAAGTAACTGGTAACAGAAAGAGCTGATAAGTACCATAATACAACTAACTGTAATATGCAAACTTTCAACACTGAATCTTTATCATTGACTTGATCATATTGTACATTCAGCCTTGTTGCATTCACTACAGTGTAGAGAAAAAGGTGGCCAATGTACTAATGTTTTATACTCAATGTTATAGCCAATTTTTTATAGCCAAGTTTTACAGCCAAGCTGTTTTGCATGGACAATTTCACTTATTTTTGTAAATCATATGCATTGATATAAATGCAATGGTACCTATGTACACTGTAGAAATGGGTGCATGTGACCAATAAATCACAAGTAATCATTATATCTGGTGTGGACAAGAATGAATGCCTATAATACACTATACTCTATAGCTACTTCATTTTTTGGATTAATATTTTTAATTGTACTAGTACATAGTACACTAACAAGTACAAGTAAAACTACAAGAGAAGTTATAAGTTCAATTAGGGATTATAGAAATAAAAAGTAGGAAGGTTGCCTACAGCTGTAGATACTAGTGGATATTCTTACATTAGTAGCTACATACATTACAGATTAAGTTAAACTATATCTGCATACCTTCCTTGCTTAACTACTTTATTATTTCTATGATCTCTTAGGATAAATTCCTAATTTTTCCTTGTACGTGTTTGTCAAGGGTGTAGGTTGTACCTAGCTGCATACATGCCCTGTAATTGCAGGCATGGTCACATATATACAGAACAAATATGCAAGTGTTTGTTTTTCAAACTCTATATCCAAAGCCAACGCCTTTCAAGGTTAAGTACCCATTTCTTGAATCAGTACAAAGTATGTACTGATGAAAGAAAATTTCCCCTATATTTGCACTCCCTTGTATAAGCTGTAGGGCTTTGCAATATCATAGTATATATCATATTCATGGCCTGGTAGTGCTTAGTAAGGCCAATATCTTACCATCAGCTACTTATACAATACTGTAGCGTATGTTATTTGTGGTTCAAATTGATGCACAAAATGCCCATACCCTATATACATTGGTATTAAGTAAATACAATATCATTTTGCTGTTGTACCTTGCATGGTATCTTAACATTCAGCGAATATGTAACTATGTGAGACTCCACTAAAAATTTTTGTTTTTAACATTGGGAAACGTAAAACTATAGCTATATAGTATATGTTTATGTTGATAGACTTACCATGTTTTATTGTACTATTGCCTATTAGCAGGGCCTGCCTGGGGCTTGGTGCTAATGTGTACATAATAATAGTGATTGTGTAATGATTGTCCAATGGTTATAGTTGGTTGACTATGTCTATATATATACATATGTGGTAGTCCATTCCATTCAGGTATTGTCACTTGTGAGTTCTTGGGGAAAAAATGAATAAGTATTAATATAATTTTTATAGTTGTCTAAATTGATGTATGACATATACGTACGTAACCTTGTTATAATGAATTCATCCATCAATGTGTCACCTCACTTACAGTAAACTTACCTCTGCATACAGCACCCATCAATTCCATTCTCTCCACTTTGCAGTACCATGGTCATCCACTACATAATCAAATGAGTACAACTATCTGAATTGCCCCACCAAGTTATTGAATGTCATTTGCTTAATAAATTTTCTGATTATTCACATTTTCACTTACTGGACCTACTTATTATTTTATACTAATTAATTATCTACTTGTAGATATCAATGTATTTATTGTACATGGTTTTACTGGAGCTGTGAGCTAGGTTTTAGCTCCCCGGGATACATCAGCAACAAGTTGCCTATCCATTTACAACCAACTAATCAATCAATCAATCAAATTAATCAATCAATAGCTATATATAGGGAAAGTATAAGCAACACTGAAGCTGATGCGGGCAAACCAAAGTAACAGTATAATACTTCATACTGAAGTACACTACATGGATCACTTTAAAAACCATTAATTGGGCCTACCATTGACATAATGAAGACTAGTCCTTTCTTCTGCTAGCTACCAGAGAAATCAGTGTGTGCATGTGTGTGTGTGTGTGTGTGTGTGTGTGTGTGTGTGTGTGTGTGTGTATGTGTGTGTGTGTGTGTGTGTGTGTGTGTGTGTGTGTGTGTGTGTGTGTGTGTGTGTGTGTGTGTGTGTTCAGATATAGTATTAAAAAATAATAGACTGGGCAAGTAATGATATTAAATGACTATGTGTATATATCATTTCAATGCTTTATAGCACACACACACACATGCATGAGTTCAGATATACACACAGGTACAAGTGTATGCATGGCAATACATACCGTGTACTAGAGGTCTGCGCAAGCTTGTGCCTACAGCCAAAGGTAGTAATTATAAGTTAGTGATGAAAAAGATCACATGATAGATAATAACAGTGCTGGTGTGGCTAGTTAAAGGTGAAACAATCAGAAACACACCCACTACAAGAACACAAGTAGTGAAATGTATGAGATCCAGGGGGTGAATGAAATGATCCCAGGAATGTGACTTAGCTAACTCTGTTCGTAGTAGACTAGTGTCGACAGATAGATTAATGTTTACTAATGGAAGGGCACCGATTTTATAACTGTATAAGGAACAGATATGAAGTAAAAGGGTGGTATTGGGGTTATCATGAAATAACTAATTATGAAGCCTACCACTGTATTAATACAGTTAAGATAATGTGGACGATTACTAGTTACGTATCTATGTACAGTAGGTAGCTACGGAAGTTCTTTTATACGTACGTACTATTGATGGGATGGCTGAGATGTAAATTGAGCTTCTCTTTGTTGAGGTCTGCAATTATGTGCATTCGCGGTGCCAGGTCCAGTTTGCGCTGTCCCATTGCTGAGGCACCGATTGCTGTGTAGGTCGCTGAGGCCCATATTTAAGATAATTTGTTTTTGTTTATTATGTACTGTTTTAACGTACTCTCAAACAGGTTCTTGTAGCTACCGCTTTTTCTCCCACGACGCTTACTCAATTAGAAATTTTTGAGCAGGCGCTTATAATTTCTAATCGATAAGCGCCGTGGGAAAAAACCGTAAACTTAAAAATAAATAAAAAATACCCTAGATGTAAACCAGACACTTACGTACTAAGCCAGCTATATAAAAAAGCACTGTTTGACGAGATTCATCAGGCCTTAGATTTCTGCTACTTGACTTCACTGACGGAGGCAAAAATAGAGCTCTGCTAGCAACCTGGAAGACTATCCCTGACAATCAGATTGATTGTGAAGAGCCGGATGATGACGTCCTGGAATTCATGTTGGTCAGTTTATAGCTCACAGGAAAATTAAGTTATGCTCCTAGCTACTGTATAGCCTAAACATTTCGAGGGGGGAAATTTTCGCTGACTCAGTTTCGCGGTTTTGGGTGTCAGGCGGTTATCAGCGAAAATTTTACCCTTGACCTTCATATAGTCTAATACATTTTGGGAGAGTTTGCAAATCCGCGAAAATTTTATTTTTAGCAACCTCGCCAAATATTTGCCCCATATGTGGCATGATATAGGACCAAAATTTTAACTACATTAATATTTTCTGGGTAAACAAGGTAAACATGGTTACATAAATCTATATGATTATGGTTTGTCACACAGCTGAGTATATCTTGCAGTAACATAATCTGGATCACAAAGCCATGATACTGGTGGCAGATTTGATCACTCAATCATAATACTATGATTACGTATACCAATACTTTCACAGAAATAAATGAAGTTTTCCAGACAAACACAGCTTGACTATATATAAAAGGTTGCATCTATAAATGCAAAAAGTAACTGGCAACCCAAAGAGCTGATATCTGCAGTGGCCAATAAATGTATGTTATAATACAACTATCAATTGTCATTGCCTTGTGTTCTACATTCAGTCTTGTTGCATTCCTAACAGTAACTCATTTTAATGCAGGCTGACTTTTTTTTTCTGTACATTGCTATTAAAGGCAGCCAAATTGCTAGCCAATTACTGTATCAGTTAAAATGAATTAATTAGGAATGGATCAAAACTGAATGTAGAGCACAAGTCAATGATAAAGGTCTAATAATTTGCCACACTACAGATATCAGCTCCTTCGGTTTCCGTTTATTTTTAGACAAGCCATTTTTGCATGGATGATATATACACAGAAATAAACAGGGCCATGCACATTTAGTTGTAATAACTTCTCATTGATCTGTCTTTAGGTTTATGATAGCATTGCATTTGTGGATGAACACAGCCACTCAATTCACAGAAAGTAAAGTGGTAACCATTAACAACCATGGAAATTACAGCACAGCATGCTGTGTGGATAGATTATGTCCTTGCAGCTCACTGTTCTTTGCATTAAGAAACATAAAGAATAACACCATCATTAACATCACATCAGAATCAGTTACACTGCACGCTACCACTCCAATAGGATCAGGAAACCTACACAACATTACAATAACTGGTAATGGTGCTACTATCATGTGTAACAATAGTGGAGGTGTGTACTGTGAGTCATGTAGTGATGTCATCATTGAGGGGATCACATGGGACCAGTGTGGTGATCCTAACAAAGAGGACACAGTGGCAGGAATTTATTTTGCAGTTGCTCACAATATCAAAATAGAAAAATGTCTTTTTCATGGATCTCAAGTCTGTGCAATGGGTATAAATCAAGCCAGTTCTAACATCATAGTTAAAAATACTAGCTTTTCTTCTAATGTTGTAAAAAAGTCACCCATTGCATATGGATGCAGTGGATTAAATATTACCACTGCCGGTGCAAATGCAAGTATAATAATTTTGGATAGTGGGTTTGTGGATAATAAGTACATTGGTAACAGTAGCTACAATACATTTGCACTTTTCGTGAAAGTTATAGGTAATCCTGAATCGCATCTCAGTTTAGCTATTAATCAAACTGTGTTTTTGTCTAATTCTGGAGGAGCATATGTTCTTGTTCAAACTGCTTTTGTTGTATCAATAGTTTTGTCTGAACTAGTATTTTCTAAAAACATACAAGGAATTTGGTTTCCATCACTTGATGCAAGCAGTAGTGATGTATTTCTGACACTGTCCAATTCATCCTTCACCAACAATCGTAATGGTGGCATAGTTTGTGACATCCTTAGTAGAAACCCAGACAATAAGGTCACCATTGTAGTTGAGCATTCTAACTTTACGAACAACAGTGCCTCTACTGCTTCTAGTAGTGCAGTAGCCTTCCACTTAGCTACCAGTGATAACAGTGCTTTCATTGTTTCTATACAACACTGTAACTTCATTAACAACAACAACGGAACTGTTAGCATTTTTACCACGGAGAGTAGTATGTCATCACATCTGGTAATTATTAATGAAGTGCTGGTGATGAGTAGTCATACTATAGGTAGCCCTACTGGTGGTGGAGCTGTGTCTATTGTTCTCAATAGTTTAATGAACAATACCTTTATTATCACTAAAGTGAGATTTATATCCAACAATTACAAGGGAGTAGCCGGAGGTGCCTTATATATCAAAACTGCTAACACATTTAATAATGTCTCCATCACAAACTGTCTCTTTCAAGAGAACAAGGCTTATGGGGAAGGTGTAGCTTTGTTTATTATAGATGGTAATACTGGAAGTAGTATGAACAACCATACTTTCATAGTAATCCAGTTGAAGTGTACTAGTAACTGTGGTGGCAATAGTGTTGTATATATTTCAGCCGGTTCCACCTTTACAAACATACATGTGGCTGATAAATCGCAATTCCTTCACAACACTGGTTCACCCATTCACTTACTATCATCTACTTTCAGCATCGGTGATCTTGTAATATTCAAAGGAAATTCTGCCAACAAAGGTGGTGCACTTTATATAGAAGGTGAGACAAAAATTTTATTTGACAATCGTAGTCCAAGTATAAAATTTCATAACAATTCAGCTGCTCAGTATGGAGGTGCAATATATGCAGACCTAGGTTCCACCTGTGGTGTAATATTTTATAATGTATATTCAAAATTGCCATCACAGTTGTGTAATATTCAGTTTGCCAAAAACTTTGCTGGAATAACAGGCAATTCAGTATATTTCGATGTTCACCAACAATGCCAACTGAATTGTAATTATAACAGTACTGATTCTATATTGTATCTTCCATACCATTTCAAGTACGATGAATTAAAATCCAAAACAATAGTCTCATCACCACACTCACTAGTGTTACACTTCACAGAGCATGATGGTGTCCAAACTGATGATAACACTTACTTTGTTAAACACAACATTCTAGGTCACAAGATTTCATTTAATGGATCTGTCTTTGATTATTTCAATAATTCTGCTGCACCAACTCAGTTTGATGTACAGTGTTATGATAACTGTACTGATATTGAACTGGTTGACAATCGTATACTTGTTGATAATGTTTCAAGTCTAAGTCTCATTTTAATTGGTAAACAAGTCACTTTGAAGGAAAGTAATGTCACTCTTCGAATTATGTCAACTCCTGAGACTTTTAATAAAAAAATTTCTGTCTCAGTGGTAGTTGAGCTAGTACCTTGTTTTCCAGGATATTTTTATGACAGAGCTTGTAAATGTTGTGTTTGTTACCACCATCAGGATATTGTGGGGTGTTTTGATGATTACAATGAAATGAAAAGAGGTTATTGGTTTGGAACTATTCAGAATGCAATTACTGTATCTCTCTGTCCTAACCAGTACTGTGAGTATGGTAAGCATCGTAAGAAGACCAGACCAGGTTATTGCATTATACCACAAGAATTAGATGATCAATGTAAACTACACAGGACTGGAGTAGCTTGTGGTGAATGCAGTTCAGGATATACTTTAACATACAATTCACCTAACTGTATCAATCATCACCAGTGTTCACCCTTAATGACAGCATTAGTGGTAGTGTTGACTGTCCTGTATTGGACTGCTATTATAGTAGCTGTGTTTGGTGTGATGAACTTTCAGTGCCGATTATCATCAGGATATGTATATGGGATACTTTATTATTACAGTATTGTGGATATATTACTGGATAACAATCCCTACATTACTGGTGGTGTGTTTCAGTTAGTTGCCATACTGTCAAGTTTTGCTAAACTGTCACCACAATTAATTGGTGAGCTGTGCTTTGTAGAGGGACTGAGTAGAATTGATCAACAGTTCATTCATTATTCACATGCAGTAGCAATTTCATTGTTCTTGGTAATCATCATTTTTCTAGCAAGGCACCGTCCAAAGGTTGCCTACTATGTCAGCCACTGTATAATACACGTAATCTGTCTTCTGTTGCTGCTTGCATATACATCACTAGCATCCACTTCACTGCAGTTACTAAAGCCGATAACATTTGCGGGTGTTGATGAAGTGTATGTGTATTTGTCTCCAAAGTACAAGTATTTTGAAGACCGTCATGCTGTCTATGGTGTTGTTGCTACCTTGTGTGGACTGATCGTTGTGATTGGTATGCCACTGTTATTGTTGTTACAACCATTCATTAATCCTAGAGTGAGTTTCATTAAAGTAATGCCAATACTTGATCAGTTTCAAAGCTGCTACAAGGACAAGTATCGCTACTTTGCTTCCTACTACCTTATTTGTCGATTAGTAATTATCCTAATTGTGTTTATCTGTGACAGCAACTACTACACCATGTTGTACTATGTACAAACAGCCTGTGTTATTATTGCTATAATTCATGTTTGGATTCAGCCATACAAAGATAGCTTTCTTAATGGATTAGATGGTGTTATTTTACTGACACTTACTTTAGTTGTCAATGTTAATTCATTCACTTTCTTATCAACTGCTACTCCAGGAATAATTTCGGCTCTAGTGATGTTTCCTCTGCTAATCTTCTTTATCACTGGAATCAAAAAGTTGATTAGTTGCTGCTTGTCAAAGAGAAGAAGATTGGAGTATGATTTTGATGAGTTTGATAGTTATAATGAAGAGCGAATTAATAAGAAAAGGAACAAAAACATAAGGTATGAAGAGTAAGATTTTTGATTTAGATAATTATTTATTTTATCTTGCAGCCATTTTATCCCACAATTACCACACAATGTTATAATACCTTAAACCTTTTACATAGGTTTGACATTTTGATTGGTGTGGTTTTAAGAGTGTACTGATATGCTAAGCTAAATTATGCAATACATAGTGTAAAACACAAACTGAACAGATTGCTAAGAGACATGAGAGAATTTTAGAGTTCATAGAAATATGTATGTAAATGGAAACATGCACACTGTGAATTCAAATCAGTGCTGTACAAATGATCCACATTTTGGGGTTGTAATTCAAACAACCCATACTTTGGGTAGTTATAAGGATATACATACTCTTTATAAGATAGTCATAGTTCAAAAGTATTAAATCAAAGTTGTCTAAAATTATAAAATCCCACAACTGAAATTAAATTGAGAAAATAAGCATTATGAGTAGTAAAGTTAGCTAATGGTGCTGGTAGAGTATTGTAACAGGGGCATGAGGGCTTTGCCTGGTATTTATGCCCTCAGGCCGCACTGCTTTGCTTGATATGCATGCCTGATTGCCCGAGGATTGTAGACCCGAGGGAATACATATCAGGCAAAGCCTTCACTCCCCGTGTTACAGCTAATATGTAACACTTACCAGGCTGATAGCTTGTATGGGCGATCAATCGCCCAAGCCAATACGAGTGCAGCCACTGGATATATTATATATGCATACCTAAAATTTTCAACTATAGGTCAGCAGCTGGTACGTTCTGGTTATGTTCAGTATGATGAATGGACATAACCTAGAGATATCACGGAGAATTTGGTTATGGCAAGTTTAATGTTTTAATGCAACAGAGAAAGTTAGGTCAACTGATTTAGAGTTGCTTGATGAGGCCATTGCTGTTGTTGCAGAGCAGAAAATTTCACATTTGGTAACTTAGGTACCCCCAGATACTGTGAACTCTCCTTTAGTTGTTGAAGTGATTGCTTCTGAAACTCCATGTGATGGGCAACTACATGATCTGAGGCACTCTAGTTATCGAGCTTGCTACCCGTTAGAATTGCCCATTTATCATCTGCCTAAAGTTAGTAACAGACCTTTAGCATTTTCCAATCCAGATCCCTCTGTTTACTAACTGACTTCTGACTTTAATGCAACACTCTATTGCAATGATTACCATCCATCCATCTCTTCGTTCAATCTGCTAGTACCTACCAGTTCCCACTCTTCCCTCTTTACCCTGTATTCACCCTTCCCCACTATACCCAGTGTCTCCCTTCCAACTTGACTGTATATTTAGTATAATTATTGTTTTAGCTCATGTGTGTATGTATTATTCTCTGTGTTATTTATTTCTTCATTAACATTGATGATGTTTAATCAGTGCTATTGAATTGTTTATGGAAAAAGTACAGAGTTTGCTAACGGCCTAGATAGGTAAGCTTGCTTGTAGAGTGGTTACTCCATGCAGAGTGGTAGGTTTGTGATGGGGCATGTCCGTATTCAAAAATGTTCGGAAACGATTGGTGAATAAGCATAGCACTAGTTCTCACCTTAGCCCAACATTTTTCAACTTGTAGGATGGCAAGGATATCAAAATTCTCTCCATCTGAGAGGTTTACATGGCAAAATCCAAGTCGTGCATCCTAATCATGTGAGTACTAATCAATCTCCACAATCGATTTCAGCCTCAACGTATATATATATATAGTCACTGCCCAGTTGTAGCCCGGCTACATTTCGTATGTAGCCCGGCTAGCTGGGCTACATATGAAATGTAGCCCTGGTGGCTCCTTTTATCTGAGGTGTGAAAGTGATATATCCACCAATGTACCTTTGTATGTAAATTTAACTGTATAACTGGTCATTTCAACCTTACTGTGGTAGAGTTGACAATGCCTGCTAAAATTACCAAATTGTGATGTTGATTCAACTTCTCAATTGAACAATAATTTATTAGACCTGATTTAGTTATGTCTACTCTGATTAAACAACCTCTGGATATTAATTTCAATACTTTGGTTTAATTTACCCATGCTGGTCATGCAGGTTGATTTGAAACATTTGGATTTTCTGTGTCCATGCACGCACACACACACACGCATGCACACACACACACACACACACACACACACACACACACACACACACACACACACACACACATGCACACACACATACATAAACTAGTAACAAGTTTGGTATGGTAGGGTTTTAGCTCTCCTTTTATCAAATTTTACTGGCATGCACCTAAAATTGTAAGCATGTACTGTGAGTGCCTAACTATGCATGATGTGTGAGATGGCTATCTTACGTATGTTCAATAATTCAGTTTGCTTTAATTGCTATAGGGTTGTTGGATCCAGTGGTGTGAACACTATCAGCAATGATGATGATGATGATTACATGTTAGATCCATGACTCATAACATTGCATTGCTTGTATAATCAAACAGTTAATTTTGCAATATTTCAAGCCTATGTAGATAGCTATGTACTTAACAATACATCGTACATAAAACTGTATGTCATATTATATATTATTATTATTATTTTTTGATCAAGCATTTATTTCTGTAATTGCTTCAAGCTGCACAAGTATACATTTATGTTTATTTTATGTATAGTTGAAAGAGAAACTACATTCTCATTTTACATCAGGTTTTGTTAATGTCATCAATGTTATTCAGTAGCTATACCAGTCATGCATATATACAGTGATTACACATACATACAGTGGTTAATGTGTCTCTTGTGTGCTTTCCCTGAGGCCAATAAATAGCCTATTAACTTAGTAAATATTGTAATATTTTCTTGTTCATTAAATAAATAAATAAGTTATAAAAATTTTATTATAGTATTTTTATTTACTGTTATAGCACAGGTAATTGCTTGCATAAGCCACTGAATTATTTTTGTTTAATTATTTGATTACAGTTAACATGTACATATATGCTTGTAGAGGGTTGATAATAAACAACGCTGCTCGTAATGATGTTACTGAATAGCTCTGTCTAGAGATTACATCACAACTATGTTGAATAAGTATGAATTGACTGTATGTGTTCAGAAAATGGCTGTAGTTGTGTTGACATTTATGCTGACAGAGTGATTTTAACTGAATAGTGGAATATATGTACATTAGTGCTGAAACGAATAGTAATTTTTAATAATTCTGAACATAACGACTGAATATTCGATTATTCTTTAGGTTTATACTTATATTGTTATGGAGCAAGGTAAAACCCAAGAGCTATTTCTATCTTAGAATTTTTACAGCATAGATACATTACTTCATTCACAATCATAAGTTTTCCAAGGCTGGATTTTCCATCTGAGCACAGTGTACAAAGTGCTAACCATTATTCAAATCTAATCAAAAACAGCCAAGCTGTAAAAAAAGGTGCTGCCCCTAAAAAGGCCAAGGTGAAAAAAGATGTGAAATCCAAGGTGGCAGCCAAGAAATGGCTGTGATGGTAGGTTAATGGTAAAAATTTTAATAACAACAATTCAGGTGAATTTGGTGCCGCTTGGTCAATTGGCACAAAATTCACCTGAATTGTCGTTATTAAATTTTTTACCATTAACCTACCATCACAGCCATTTCTTGGCCGCCACCTTGGATTTCACATCTTTTTTCACCTTGCAATTGGCCTTTTTAGGGGCCGCACCTTTTTTTACAGCTTGGCTGTTTTTGATTAGATATCACTTCTTTTTGTATTTGTATACTCCAAAGCCGGCCTATGGCCGGCTTCAGGGCTTTTTTAACCTATCCTATTTCTTTACCACAGGAAGAATAAAAAGACAGAGCAGATTTTTAATATTTCAACTGTTTTTGATTTTATCAGTAATTATATAAATATATTTATTACATGTCTATTATTCCCTACTGGATAACTTGTTCACAGCTGATCTTTCTACTAAGGGACTTGAAATGTAGCTAAACTCTCTACAGGTTGATTTGTTTGTAGCTGCACTCTCTACAGGGTGATTTGTTTGCATCTGAACTCTCTACAGGGCGATTTGTTTGTAGAAGAACTCTCTACAGGATAGTTTCTTTGTCACTGAACTCTCTACAAGGTGACTTGTTTCTAGCTGGCTCTCTACAAGATGACTTCCTCTAGCTGATATCTCTACAAGGTGACTTGTATCTAGCTGAACTATCTACAGGATGATCTGTTTGTAACTGAAATCTCTACAGGGTGACTTGTTTCTAGCTGATCTCTCTATAGGGTAACTTATTTCTAGCTGAACTCTCTACAGAGTGGGTTCTTTGTAGCTGAACTCTCTACAAGATCACTTCTTCTAGCTGATCTCTCTATAGGGTGACCTGATCTCTCTGTAGAGTGACTTTTATCTAGCTGAACGTACTACAGGGTGATTTGTTTGTAGCTGAACTCTCTACAGGGTAATTTATTTGCAGCTGAACTCTATGCAGGATGATTTATTTGTAGCTGAACTCTCCACAGGATGGTTTCTTTGTAGCTGAACTCTCTACAAGGTGACTTGCTTCTAGCTGATCTCTCTACAGGGTGACTTGTATAGCTGAACTCTCTACAGGGTGATCTGTGCATAGCTGAACTCTCTGGGTGATTTGTTTGTAGCTGAACTCTCTACAGGATGGTTTCTTTGTAGCTGGTCTCTACAAGGTGACTTGTTTCTAGCTGATCTCTCTACAAGGTGACTTCTCCTACTACAGGGTGACTTGTATCTATAGCTGAACTATCTACAGGATGATGATCTGTTTGTAGCTGAAATCTCTACAGGATGCTTTGTTTGTAGCTGAATTCTCTACAGGATGACTTGTTTCTACATATAGCTGATCTCTGTATAGGGTAACTAGTTTCTAGTTGAACTCTCTACAGAGTGCATAGGTTCTTTGTTGCTGAACTCTCTACAAGGTGACTTCTTCTAGCTGACCTCTCTATAGGGTAACCTGATGTCTCTGCAGGGTGACTGTTATCTTGCTGAACTCTCTACAGGGTGATTTATTTGCATCAAAACTATCTACAGGGTGATTTTGTTATACCTGAACTTACCACAGGGTGATTTGTTTGTAGCTGAACTCTCTACAGGAGGTGATTTGTTTGAAACTGATATCTCTACAGGTAGATTTGTTTGTAAGTGAATTCTCTACAACGTGATTTGTTTGTAGCTGATTTCTCTACAGGGAATTTGTTTGTAGCTGAACTCTCTACAGGATAATCTGATCTCTCTACAGGGGGTGATTTGTTTGTAACTGATATCTCTACAGGTAGATTTGTTTATAAGTGAATTCTCTACAGGGTGATGTGTTTTTAGCTGATCTCTCTACAGGGTGATTTGGTTGTATCAAAACTATCTATAGGGTGATTTTTTTATACCTAAACTTTCTACAGGGTGATTTGTTTGTAGCTGAACTCTCTACAGGGTGATCTGATCTCTCTACAGGGAGTGATTTGTTTGTAACTGATATCTCTACAGGTAGATTTGTTTGTAAGTGAACTCTCTACAAGGTGATTTGTTTGTAGCTGATTTCTCTACAGGGTAATTTGTTTGTAGCTGATCTCTCTACAAGGTGATTTGTTTGTAGCTGAACTCTCTACAAGGTGATTTGTTTGTAGCTGAACTCTCTACAAGGTGATTTGTTTGTAGCTGAACTCTCTACAAGGTGATTTGTTTGTAGCTGAACTCTCTACAGGGTGATGTGTTTCTAGCTGATCTCTCTACAGGGTGATTTTTTTTGTAGCTGAACTCTCTACAGGGTGGTTTGTTTGTAGCTGATCTCTCTACAGGGTGATTTAGGTTGTAGCTGCTCTCTCTACAGTGGGTGATTTGTTTGTAACTGAAATCTCTACAGGTTGATTTGTTTGTAGCTGAAGTCTCTACAAGGTGTTTTGTTTGTAGCCGATTTCTCTACAGGGTAATTTGTTTGTACCTGAACTCACTGCAAGGTGATTTGTTTGTAGCTGATCTCTCTACAGGGTGATGTGTTTGTAGCTGAACTCTCTACAGGGTGATTTGCTTGTAACCGAATTCCCTATAATTGTGTCTAGTGTCTATATATATAGCTGATCTCTCTACAGGTTGATTTGTTTGTAGCTGAACTCTCTACAGGGTGATTTGTTTGTAGCTGATCTCTCTACAGGGTGATTGTTTGTAGCTGATCTCTCTACAGGGTGATTTGGTTGTAGCTGATCTCTCTACAGTGGGTGATTTGTTTGTAACTGAAATCTCTACAGGTTGATTTGTTTGTAGCTGAACTCACTGCAAGGTGATTTGTTTGTAGCTGATCTCTCTACAGGGTGATGTGTTTGTAACTGAAGTCTCTACAGGGTGATTTGCTTGTAACTGAATTCCCTATATTGTGTCTAGTGTCTATATAGCTGATCTCTCTACAGGTTGATTTTTTTTGTAGCTGAACTCTCTACAGCGTGATTTGTTTGCAGCTGAACTCTCTACAGGGTGATTTGTTTGTAGCTGAACTCTCTACAGGGTAATTTGTTTGTAGCTGAACTCACTGCAAGGTATTTTGTTTGTAGCTGATCTCTCTACAGGGTGATGTGTTTGTAGCTTAACTCTCTACAAGGTGATTTGTTTGTAGCTGAACTCTCTACAGCATAGGCGGTGGAGACGGGGGGGCAGGGGGGCCCTGGCCCCCCACTTTTTTGGGACACTGTTTGCAAGAAAAGATCGAGATACTCTAATAGAACAGTCAGGATCTGGATACTCTAATAGAGCAGTCACAGTATTCAGAGAAGCAGTGTAGCAATTACTTAGCTACGTATGTGTAGTTATCAATAAGGAGAGATAATTGGTGGAGAGCAGCTATTGTCAGCAAGTTGTGACCTTTTTTTTTTTTTTTGGTCTTCAACTTACAGCTGGCCTGGCCCCCTCACTCTTTGGCCTGCTCCACCGCCCCTGCTCTACAGAGTGATTTGGTTGTAGCTGAACTCTCCAGAGGGTGAATTGTTTGTAACTGAACTCTCTACAGAGTGATTTGTTTGTAGCTGAACTCTCTACAGGGCGATTTGTTTGTAGCTGATCTCTCTACAGGGTGATTTGTTTGTAGCTGATCTCTCTACAGGGTGATTTGGTTGTAGCTGATCTCTCTACAGTGGGTGATTTGTTTGTAACTGAAATCTCTACAGGTTGATTTGTTTGTAGCTGAAGTCTCTACACAGTGTTTTGTTTGTAGCTGATCTCTCTACAGGGTAATTTGTTTGTAGCTGAACTCACTGCAAGGTGATTTGTTTGTAGCTGATCTCTTTACAGGGTGATTTGCTTGTAACCGAATTCCCTATATTGTGTCTAGTTTCTAGCTGATCTCTCTACAGGTTGATTTATTTGTAGCTGAACTCTCTACAGGGTGATTGGTTTGTAGCTGAACTCTCTACAGGATTGTTTCTTTGTCACTGAACTCTCTACAAGGTGACTTGCTTCTAGCTGATCTCTGTAGACGGTGACTTCTTCTAGCTGATCTCTCTACAGGGTGACTTGTATAGCTGAACTCTCTACAGGGTGATCTGTTCATAGCTGAACTCTCTACAGGTTGATTTGTTTGTAGCTGAAATCTCTTGTTTCAAACTGATTTCACTGTAGGGTAACTTGTTTGTAGCTGAACTCTCTACAGGATGGTTTCTTTGTAGCTGAACTTTTGTATCTGAACTCTCTACAGAGTGATTTTTTTTGTAGCTGAACTCTATATAGGGTGATTTGTATGTACCTGAACTTTCTACAGGGTGATTTGTTTATAGCTGAACACTCTGCAGGGTGATTTGTTTGTAGTTGATCTCTCCACAGGGTTTCTTTGCAGCTGAGATCTCTACAGGGCAACTTCTTCTAACTGAGCTCTCTCTTGTCTCTAGCTGTTCTCTCTACAGAGTAACTTGTTTGTATAGCTGAACTCTTTACAGGTGGTTTTTTTTTAGTTGCTGAACTCTCTATACTGTGACTTGTTTGTAGCAAAATTCTCTACAGAGTGACTTGTATGTAGCTGAATTCTCTACAGAGTGACTTACTTGTAGCTGAACATTGTATAAACTATAAAGTGACTTGTCTGTAGCTGAAATCTCTACAGGGTTACTTGTTTGCAGCTGGTCTCTATAGGTTAACTTGTTTGTATAGAGGAACTCTCTACAGGGTAGTTTCTTTGTAGCTGAACAGTCAGGATCAGGATATTCTAATAGAGTAGTTACAATATTCAGAGAAGCAGTGTAGCAATTCCTTAGCTACGTATGTGTAGTTATAAATAAGGAGATGTAATTGGTGGAGAGCAGCTATTGTCAGCAGGCTGTGACCTTTTTTTTTTTTTTTGATCTTCAACTTACAGCTGGCCTGGCCCCCTCACTTTTTGGCCTGCTCCACCGCCCCTGTAGCCAAGAGTTTTGAGGGTTTTGGCAATGATGTACATACTCATAATGACAACTCCACTACGTACAAATCAGATGAAAAAGAATTAAGACTCAAATATCTGTGTGGGAGTGGTAATGTGGTGTTATTGATGTGATAAGATGTACATTGACTAGGATTAAATTGTGGAAATACACGCTTGAAAAAACTGAGTAGTAGATTGTCTCTAATACTCCTAGAAAAAACAGAATCAATGTCCTCTTGTAGATGGTAATCAATGAAGACAGATAAAATAAGTGTTTTGCCAATATAAATGTTTGCAATAAGTACATAGCTAGCTATTTCTTTGAATAACAATTGAATTTGGTTCACTGAGTTTAAGGAAAACTTGTCAGCAGCTATCTTATCAAATAATTTTAAGACTGATTCTTTCAAAAGGGGGTCCATGGAATCCTTTGAATCCCTCCTGGATCAGTCTCTGCATAGTTACAGTGCAACATTCACTAACTTCATGGAGTTTATTATACTATATACAAGGATTCAATGACAGCTAGCTATTGAGCAACACAATGTACGTAGCTATAATGACTAATAGAGTTGGACGAACTCACACATTTTATTTTTTTTTTATTTTAACTGCTTTTTAATGCAGGCAAGGCCTGCATTAATGGTCTGTGGGCAACTGGTGTCCACAGCCAGAAAAAGTATACGTACAACTTACAATTACAATTGAATGTATAAAATTACAATCAAATTAAGTTAGCTGGCTAAGGTTATTACATACATTTACATTTGGTATATAGTTGAACTATCCTATAATTTTAAAACTTACATGTGTATTTAATAATAAACTTACTTATATAGCTAAGTACTTATTTTAAGAGAGAGCAAGAAGAAGAAGAAGAAAAAAAAAAGATTAATTACTGCTGAAGTTTGGTGGGCGAGGAGACTTGGAGCAGGTACTACAAGGGCAAACAAAGTGCATACTGTGGGGATTGTCAGAGTTAAAATTGTTTATAAAATGCTGCCAGAAGATCTTGAGTAACTGTGATTTAATGGTGGGAAAAGGTTGATTTAAGTCAAGTACTGGTAGACTGTTGTAGGTTCTTGGTAATCTGTTAAAGTAGAAGTTACTTTGTTTGTTGGTTGATGTAAAATTGTGTTGAAGCTTGTTACTGGTGGAGGATCTGGTAGGATTGCGGCAAAAGTTGACATAGTTACTGATATTGAAATGATTAGATGGATGCTGGATTGATTTTACGAAGAAGAGTATGTCATAAAGATCATAGGTGTACATCAGTGGTAGTATGTTAAGTTTGATAAGACGTGTTTTGTAATCGGTTACATAGTCATTAAGAATAAATTTGGTTGCCCGGCGTTGGATTCTTTCTAAAGCAGAGATGTCGCAAATAAGGTAGGGGTGCCATAAAGGAGAACAGTAAAGTAATTGTGATCGAACTAATGCTAAATATAAAGTTTTCTTGGTTGGAATGTCAACTGAGTGGCTGAAGGTACGTCTCAGTAGTCCAAGGGTTCTATAGGCTTTAGCTGATATATGGTTATAATGATTTTTCCAAGATAAATCAGTTGATAAAATGACACCGAGGTCACGGTGAGTACTACTAGTTTTGATTATAGTGTCGTCTATGAAGTAGGATGTAGGGAATTTTGTATTAAATGATAGATGTATAAACTTGCTGGTATTAAAAAATTGGTTCCAATCTCTAGACCAGTTTGCCATTGAATCAAGGTCTTGTTGAAGTTGTATGGAGTCTAGATGTTCAAGAATTTGTTTATAGCATTTTGTGTCGTCTGCAAAGGAGAGAGCATTAGAGGAACGGACAGATAAAAATAAGTCATTGATGTAGATAAGAAATAAAAGTGGTCCTAGAATACTCCCTAATACATAGGTTGCCAACTGCGCAGGATTAGCTAAGTACACAGTAATGTAGTACCCATCACGTGATCCACTTTTATTTAGGGATTTAAATTCGCAACCGTCGTCATTTTGTTAGTTTTACAAGTTGTAGTAGTTTGATCATAATGCTCAACTTCAAGTCAATAAATCTAGTGATTGTTTTGGTGATTTTTTCGACTAGCAATTGCTTGACCTCGTCAGGTGAGTAGCGTAAATACTACTAACTACTGAGTAGGCATGGCTTTAAGAGTAGTTAGCGCCGGGCAGCCAACCGGTCAGTAGTGTCCCTGACCCACAGTTGTACATGAAGCTTCGGTAGCGTTAAGTTGCCTTTTTGTTGCCAGCTTATCATCCACTGAACTGCGGCGAAGAACTATTCAGTGCCGACGTAAGCTTACTGAAAGGCACGTAGACTAGCTAGCCGTTAAGATATCAGCTAAAACTGCCTTTTCAATAGCTAGCTAGTTATGGGTAAAAGTTGTTTGCCATTTTCAGACCAAAACTTAAGGAAAGGGTTCAGTGCATTTATAATAAGAGTGGCTGGCACAAGGGGTCAGCAACAGAGCAAAAATGGCGTCCATGCAACTTGAGATTTCAGGATCTCAACTGAGATTTCATTGGGATTATATAAATACGGGTAAAGGTACAGCTTGTACACCCGATCAATACAATTTCTTATACAAAAATAAACCTTGAATCTAGTAAACAATTAATTTAGGTACTATTTACAACATAAGTAGGTAAACTATTCCAATCATTGATGATCCTATCAAGAGTTCATATTATGAACTCTTGATCCTATTAATAAAGTTATTTGATCTACACAATTGTCTTGACCGTTCCTTAAACAACTTGAACTGATGTCCCCTGGTGGCAGCAGTTGAGAAAGCCAGTATATAAATCAGTAAAATCTGTGTTGAAGTAGTTTTATAAGGAAAATTAGGTCACCTCTCAGATTTGGAGTGACTGGTAAAGATAATAGTGTCAACCTCTCAGCATAGGATTTATCCTGTAGTTGTGGGAGAAGACGGGTAGCTCTTTGTTGCACCTTCTCTATCTTTCTCTGATCAAGAGTGTGATGAGGTCCCCAAATAAAAATACCACTGATATTCTAAGATGGGTTGAACTAACGTACTGAACAATTGTGTTAGCATGATAGGGATCTCAGGATTTCTCTGGGATTTCAGGATTTCACAGAGTCATATAGATATCAAGATGTCATATAGATTTCAATGAGATCTCACTAAGATTTCTCAGATAATTTCACTCCTGTTTCAAGATTATAGATTTCATGTGCATTCAGTTATATAGCACTGTATTCATGATAGTTAAGAGGTTTTTAATGTAGTTAATGGAGTTTTTAATTTGTATGAGTCTTCCTCTGAGTGTTCCTGGTTCCCTACCCTCTGCTTGCTGAACTGTTGTCTTGGTTGCTATGTTGCCCAGTGCTTCCTTCCTGAGTCCTCCCGGGCTTCCTAGAGGCCCGCCTGTAGGATAATCTTAGTATTGTATTATAGGCTAATTATAATCATAGTGTATTGTATTGGGCTATCAGCCATTGTTACACTCAGGCAGTTTATCCATTGCTGTGTGCCTCGTAGCAAGCTTTTAATAATGCGTGTTAATCATAGAACGAAATCGCATGCACATTCTATGGCTGTAATTTCCATAATTTTACGGACATATTACATTTTTATGGAAATAATCGGAAAATATTGTTTAGTTGGGGTTTTGGATCTCGGATTTCAAGCTAGATTTCAGTGATAGGCGTCCAAGATTTCACCTTGTTGCGGACCCCTAGGGCTGGCTATATCCTACACATTCAAAAAGGCATCACTGACTGAGGCAAACAAGACCGTTGGAATTAAATTTTACAAAACGAACATATTAGTGAACCATCTGTCAAAGCTATGCACTGCACTGCATTTTCTATGTTAGTGAGACCGATATTCAAAGGTTAAAACGTTGTATGCAATCACCAACAGGCACTGCACATTGAAACGATGCAACAATGAGAAGTCAAGTGGGTGTGACTGATGATACATGATCTTCAATGGTCCACTCTATGTAAATGTAGAAAGTACAACAGATTATATTTTACTGTTTAGCTTTACTTAATTATAAATTTCTACATCAAGACCCTCCAGACATCAACATTCCAAAATTTATACTACATAGCTATTTGATAACTTACCACCTTTAACATCCTCAAATTACTGTCAGAAAAGTGTTGTCTCCATGCACATAATTAATACTACTTGGAACAACTTACCAAATGAAACAATTGAATGTACTATCCTGGACAGATTCTCTGACTCCTATCACTTGAATTTTTTGTGATTATGTATGACTTATATATTAGAGTAGTTGGCTGGATCAAAAATTACCTGGGGTTGTGCATTTGCACCCCCTAATCATATCATTGAGTTGTATCAGCCTTAAGATTGTCTTTCTCAGTAAATATTATCTCTCATCTGGTGCCTTCATGTGTGACTTATATCAAGAATCCTGCCAGTGATTTGTTAATGTTCCCCTAATATGTTTTCGTTCTTCATAACCTTTCATGCACAATAGATTACATGCCTTTATAGTATGTATTCTGTCTGTTTATTAGCCAAATATCCTAATGCTGTAACTTGTACAAGCGGATTTCTTGAAGACATAACAACAAAGGGTGATGGTAAGATACTTGAAAGAACAACAACAATATAGCTTTATTCCTCATGTTTCCTTGTGACGGCTACATCACTCATGTTTCTGTTGGTTATGAAGTGAAGGAAAATAATGATAATAATAGAGTGAGAAAGAAATGGGACACAGAGGAGGACAAAGGTAGGTCCATATTGTAGCTGCTGCAGTTGATGAAAAGAATTGTCTCAGATTGAACAACGTCGATCAGTGAAGAAATCAAGCTAGTAGCCTTATCCATAGTCGTTGGTAGAGGCATTGTTGAAGGGTTTGGGGTCACTCTGAAAACATTATTGGCTTGTTTATTTGCCTAACTAATATTTCCAAGCTGTTGTGAAGGACAATTGAGGCTGGTTTTGAGTGATATTCTTGGGCAAGAAAGCCCAAACCTCCACAATCCATACTAGCTATACAGTACTACCGTACTATATGATAATTTATGGTCCATTGGTGATATATGATATATGATGATGGTAAAGCCAACTATATACGATTATTTCTATTTATGTAGCTATCACATTACTAACTTGCATGCCATATCAAGTACCATTTGATCACAGTGGCTAATAAACAGGTGTTATGGTAACAGGCCATTATTTGGTTGTTATCACCTTTAACTGTTTTCAATGGAATACGATATGCATGAATAGTGCTTCATGATTTATTATGTTCTACTTTTTAAAGCAAAGTGTGCTATTATGTTACAGATGGCAGCACTGCTTCATGTATTGATGGGCTTCCTACAAATTTGTCTAATGACACTTCTTTGCCAATTGAAAACAATTCCAGTGAATTGTTTGTGCAACGTTTCTACATACTAAAACATGTCAGGTTTGTATGCTCAATCAGAGTTACAAAGATTTATGGTCATTTTTCAGTCAAAAACAAATCAGTTTCGTTATTTTTCTTAGTATGGAAGAAACTTGATGATAATAATCTTACCATTGTAAAACAAATACCATTAATTTTTTCCTCTGATCATTCTGTTTGTCAAAAATTACTTTGTTTCTTAAACTACCAACTACCAAGTGATATGCAATTCGACATTAATCCTGGAGAAATGATTGGACTAGGCACACTAAATAGCACAGTAAACAATCCACTGTTTTATTTTACTGAGACAGAGTCACATGTACAAGTATATAGTACAAATGGACTGGAATACAATGTGATTTCTAATAGTGATTTAATATTGGATTATATAGCAACCCCACAGCTTCAGATTGAGTATGCGAAAGCAGGTACCATCTGTTAAACCATATGCTATGTATGTTGTTGTGTGCTTTACTTTTTCAGAAGAGGAAAGACAGTGTTTTGATCAATTTGTTCCTAGCATACCAGACATATTCAATAAAACTAGCCCATTTCAGTTATTTTCAAGATCCCAAATTATTTATCCTAGTGCTCAGTTTAATTGTAATGGTATTATCACACAGTTGAAGGGGTGGTATCAAGTAATAAATGATCCAGGAATTGTTGAGGCACCTGTTTTGTTTCAAGTATGGCACTCTATCAACCAATCACATTATGGGCTTGTATCAGAAGTTGGAATCCCACCTGCTGCAGATATGACAGCAATAACAGTCAATAACTTATCACTGCCTTTCTACAATGGAAGTGTTGTAGGTATCCACATTGAATTCCCTGGAACAGGTGCACAGTTTGTCAGTATTAAAAGAGATGTCAATCAGTTTAGTGCTCCACGTGCCTATTATTTAATTGGTACAAGACATTGTGTAGCTGATGTCAATGAAGGAGCTTTTCAGTCATTTTATTTGCCTGAGGTAGTGATATCATATGGTCAGTACTGTTTTCATTTGTCATGAATTTTATTTGTGTATATAGTGCAGCACATATTTGTATGCAGTCGTACTCTTTTTATGCAGAATTGTGTACTGGCATGCGTATGTGCTAAGTGTGCAAACGTGTTCGTGTGTGCACGCGTGTGTGTGTTTGTGAGCATGTGTACATCTCTGTATGTGTGTGATTCCACGTCTCCATATTCAACTGTGCATGTGTGTGTGTATGTACATTTTTGCCACAACATGTGTATTTACTCATATGTACTGCATGTTCTTTCATGTAGACATAATTGAAGATGCAAATGTAACTTTGACGATCAATGATTGTAATTTTATTTCAAATATTGAAAATAGAAGAAGCAGAAATCACCCAAGAACCATAATCATCATTGCAAGTACAACAAGTGTTATAGTTTTGCTGGCAGTAGTTGCATCCATTGCTGGTTGTCACTTTTGGAAAAAGAGAAAGTTAACAAGTATGTTGTCACATGCATGTCCTTTTGCAATATGTGATCATGTTTACATATATGGCATCACTTTGATTTTGTTAAACTAATAACCATAAATTAATTGTTTGTTGTATTTGTGTCACCTTATATATGACTCACTTGTTTAATTGCTCACCTAACACATATGAACTATGAATATATTTATGGTTGCTAATGTCATTTGACTTGTGATATCACTGTACACAGAACCCAACAGAAGAGTCGTACTTGAATCATGTGCGTATGACAGTAACCCTGGTTCAGTGTTCTCCAGCATGTTTTATTATCGTCTTGAATCAGTCTTGAATGACTCAATGGTATGAATGCTATAGAATAGATCATGGTATATAGCACTTAAACTTAAGGCTGTAGTTTATAAACTATAGTGAATCACTCTCACCGATATTCGAGTTGATGTATTTCATATTTTGTACCAGGTGTTTGAAGATACAAATTCTTATGTGAGCATTGACGATTCTGTAAGTTAACTTCATGGTTCTGCTATGTTGGTATCAATTCTCCACAGTCAAACCTGAATGAGGTACCTTATAAACATCCTGCCACTGACTTGGAACAGATCTGCTTACAACTGTCTCATGTGGAAATACCTAATGAATCAATAGAGTTAGTTAGTGTCATTCTATTGATGCTGTATTTAATATCTGTAGGCTATACATAAACTACAGGATTATATTCATACCAAAATAGCGGAACTAACATTAAGGGGTTGGTATAGACAATGAGACTGGGGATCCATGGTGGACCCAACTATCTTGACACTTCACAATGTTTTTAGATACTTGTACTAGATGCCTCTGGAAGTCAATGTCTAGTTTTGCATGGTCAGACCACAATTTCTCTGCTGTCTATGTCAATCAGATAATAATGCCTACTCAGGATCTGCTTAGCATAATCCACTCATTCTTCAACATGGGAGCATTAATGAACACCTCTGTGCACCACACAAAGCATGAAGTCTGTTTCTGAGCTATGTATGTAACCTGCAGTGATTGCTTCACTAAAAGTATATATAGTATTTTGAAATAAGTATTTGTATACTAATTGTGTAAGGATTTCACCTGCTCAACAAAGTGGAAGCTCACCTGAAGAGAATTTAGAAGTACTTCTCAAGACTCAATGACTATATAATGACTCCAATATAATTTTATACTGCAAACTTTTATACTAAAACATCATTACAACATTAGGTGACTACACTGAAGTAAGATCAACTCACACAATTGCAAGATTCTGAACATAGTATAGAGTACTCGTCATGCAGCATGAGTGGCCATGCAGCTCTGGAGTAACTGTGTTAACCAGTCAGCTGCCAGTCCAGACCCTATATAAGAGTGGGTGCTTATAATTTCTAAACTGATATAGTCATTGTGCAAGGCACAAAAAATAAGTAGTCTGGCCATGCGATACTACAGACACCATGACTTGCAGTAGTATCTAGTGCTATAGCTAGTATAGAATTCATAAACATCATGATTCATAAAAGGGTCCCCAGGTCCAACACACACGAGCATGTTATTAGAGTTATTTTCACCCATGTGCTGTAACGCTGTATACAGTAATGTTTTCTAGAGTTTTTGTGTTAAACTGTGAAGGAGTTGGGTTAGTTATATACCATGGTAACTATTGGGTCTTTGGTGACTACACTGAGGTATACTTACGGTGTTTAGTGAATTGTCATGTAGAATATGCATACCATGCATGATACATGTAACTACCTAGCAAACTTCAGAATAGATTGGCTTCTAATACAACATACATGTAATCTGTGATAGATTGGGAAATGAAATAGGATCGGGGCAGTTTGGAACAGTGTTGCACGGAATGTGGGACCACAGTGGTTACATCAAGCAAGTTGCTATTAAGACATTGCATGGTGAAGCCACATCAGAAGAAGACAAAGTTAAACTACTAAAAGAAGCAGCCATCATTGAACAGTTTGGGCATAAAAACATTGTAAAGTTGTATGGAGTTTTGACAGATGGAAATCCTGTAAGAATTGTTTATACCATTAAACATTGTTTGGTTTAGTAATTTCATCTTAGATGATGATCTTGGAGTATCTTTCCAATGGAGACCTACTGAATTATTTAGTAGCTATCAAACCAAAGTATGCATTTGTTAATTTAACTTTCAACTGTACATGTATTGTGTAGGCAAAAATTTCCAGTGACAATTTTTTTGTGAATTTTGGTACTGGTGACAGATTTGTGAAAATAAGGTTACATGTAACACCATTGGAATAAAATGATATGAAAATCTTACACTATCATGAAACTTATTAGTCCCTCTAAAGTTTCTACTTATAGCTATGTATATGGTTTTATCTATTTTGCTTGATTTTACTCTTAGAAAGGGTGAGATTGTTGATCAAAGAATTGCTCAGACATTGTTAGGATTTGCTCGTGATGTTGGACATGGTATGAACTACCTCAGTAACAAGTGCTTCATCCACAGAGACCTTGCTGCCAGGAATATCCTCCTCACCGAAGATAATGTTTGTAAAGTGTGTAATGATTTTTGTGTGACTAAACTTATTGGAGTGCTTTAAGCAGATTGCTGATTTTGGTATGTCAAGAGACTTAGAGGATGAGAATTATTATGTAACACAAGGTGGTTATGTACCTCTGAAATGGACAGCTCCTGAGGTAACATGGAATGCATTATCATCAGGGGCGTACGCAGGAATTTTGAAAAGGGGTTTTCATTACAGCTAAGTGACTGTTATATTAGAGTAGTTAATATTTCCTGACTGCTGCTCTATTAGAGTATCTCGATCTTTTCACCAAAATCATAATTCAGAACAATGCTATAGGTGTTTCTGTCATGTGTAAACTATTATGTAACTAAGATAAAAGTTTAAAACATGTCCTGTTCCATGATAGATTTCAGATTCTGGAAACCTGAAGTTTCAACTTCTTAATGTTTCAAGTAGTGTATAAAATCCAAAGGGGTTTCCTGAAACCCCTGGAAACCCCCCTCGGTATGCCCCTGATCATAGTAAATTTCCAAAATGGTTTGACTAACAACTCAACAGATTTAGCATAATTACAGCACTGAATGTAGAGATTATCACATAACCAATGTGACCATATTCCTCTGTTGTTATCTTTATCACTCCAAATACATACTAAATTTTGCGGTACATAGTAGCTAAACAAATTTTAGGTATTTACAGTTTCTTTTTGAAAATTACTCATTTTACACACAGCTTGTCCATTACACAGCATAGAGTAAATCCTAATAATCATGAATTTTTTAAGGATACAGATTGAAATGCTTTGTGGGACAGCTATTTAAAACTAAGCTCCCATAGTTATACGTAGTTTAATATATGACACAAACATCTACAAGAAAGTTGGGCTTATAGCAGTTGTAAAAATGTGCTTTGTAGATGCATCAACTAGCATGGATAGTGAGGCTATGTAAAACAAGCTGGCTGGGGTTTTATGTGTCTCTAAATACTCCTCCGTCCACTAACCTAATTTTGTATTTTTGGTGCCAAGAGAAGATGGCATCTCTAAATTTATAGAGACCTTACTCTGAGGAAATATGTACAAATACACAGAAAAATTTGGAAATTTTAGGGACTATAACACATCGATAAAAAGTACTGAAACAAGCTGGAGTAGTGCACGATATTAAATCACAGTAAAACAATAGGAAGTGTTATATCCCTACTGTGCATTTCCATTATGGTATCTTGAGCACAGTAGGGATATAACACTTCTTATTGTTTTACTGTGATTTAATATCATGCACTACTCCAGCTTGTTTCAGTACTTTATTGATGCATTATGGTCCTTACTCTAGTTGAAGTTTCCAAATTTTTCTGTGTACTTGTTCGTTAACTTTTTTTGTAAATAATTATTATGACTGGTGAACCCACGCATACCACATCTGAAACAGTGCTGCGCACCCCAATTATCGTCTGAAAAGTTAAGTATCCATTATGCTTCGTTGTCAGCTATCTTCAACCTGTTACGCAGCATTTTGATTCAAGAACTGTTCGAAAAGCACCTCTGCAATCCACGCATACCGAAAGAAAGAAATGGTGCTGCGCTCCCCAGGTATATCAATTATCGTCTGAAAAGTGAAGTATCCATTATGCTTTGTTACACAGCAGTACCAATCAAGAACTGTTTGAAAAGCGCCTCTGCTATCAAAATAGCCACTATAACAAATATGGATGATTTCTGTTACAAAGGGAAGCCATCACGTGCTACCACCCAATTGACACTTTTCACTGTCAGCAAAGATGAATGGGACACAAAAGAGGACACTGGTAAGGCCATGAAGAATGCATTGTGCATACAACAGTATGCCAAAAGGCACCTGTCGGGCTGAAGCAACGTCGAACAGTGAAAAAATCAAGCCAGTAGCCTTAGTCATTATCGAGTTACACTTGTCTGAAGACATCAGTCAGTCAGTAGAAAATTCCAATTATGCTTGAAGTTTCATAGCAACTTGTTGAAAGTGTTTCAGGTCGATCTGAAAACTTGTTTGGGCTTAGTTTCACCTAGCCAATACTGCCTCATCATTGTCAGGGGAAATTGAGGCTATTTTTTGGGTGATATTATTTCGTGGGCCACGCCTACTCCTTTGTGGTCCCTACTATACAGTACTATCGTACTGTATGATTTGTACTGGATTTTGGAAAAACAATCCAAATCACACATTAGAAGTTTCAAGATTAACGGTTTTAAAGAATTTAAGTTTTAAGTCAGCATAACTTGCCAAGGATAGCAAGCACTCGTATGAAATTTACACAAAAGATGCATCAATCTATTGCCTTTCAGACCATTTCCAGTAATTGTAGCTGCTTGTTGAGTTTCTCACCAAATAAGATAATAAAATAGAAAACAGGGGCGTAGCCAGGATTTCATGAATGGGGGTTCCAAGAGCAGTATAGAGTACCAGAAGCTGGGGGCACAGTCCTCAGCCGCTGAGAGACTTTCAATATTTTAATGAATCAAAACTCAGCAAATTGCTATATTTAATGCAAAAAAAAGTACATTAATTATAATGCATATAAGCAGGGATGGATCCAGAGTTTGGAAAGGGGGGTGCACTTTGTTGAAAAAAGGTTGAAGACCAAAAAAAAAAAGGTCACAGCAATAATGGCTGTCATTTACCAAATGTATATACTATAAAGTATATAAGATCCTTATTCATAGCTTCATAGTTAAGCTACACTGCCTCATGAACACTGTGACTGCTTTATTAGAGTGATTGACTGCTCTATTAGAGTATCTCGATATTGTATGCTTTTTTTAAAGGATGAAGGGGGGGGCATGTGCCCCCTGTGCTCCCCCCCCCCCCTATCCGCCACTGTATAAGTGCCTTTGGGATGAAGCTAGTATACTAGATAAAGCTACCTTGGCTAGTGGAACTACCAGATATCATAACATGTAGAGACACATATAGTAATCAGTAAGTGATAGTTATCTCACTGGTATAGGAACCATGAATCCACTAATACAAATAGAATGACTTACAATCAAAACATTATAATTAACTACAAAATATTATGCATAGCATAGATTCATTTTGCACAACAAATTATTGGAGTCTATATCTTTATTACACTGTACACCAAAGCTATAACAGTATAAGGTCATGCTCAGTTTTGCATTTAATGTTAGAATGTCTGATAAACTTCACTAGTTCCTTAACATAAAAATTATGGATATGGATATTCACATGCATGTTTCATTAGAGTATACGTGACTGCTCTATTAGAGTATATACCTGACTGCTCTAATAGAGTATATCGATCTTTCTAACAAGTTTTGTAGAGGGCTCATATTACCTCTGTAAATCCTTCCCTGAGAGACGAATACAAGCTTTATCAATTGTTGTGCTGTGCCATACACTATATTACTCACTCATATTGTCCTGCCACACTAAATGGTGTGTTAGGGTCCTGCAGCGGCGGAGGAAGTAGTTGATATGAGGGGGGCTGGGCTGACCCAGACTTATTTCTATAGTTTGGTAAGGTGAGACCAAAAAAAGAAAAAAAAAAGGTCACAACCAACTGACAAGAGCTTTCCACCTCACCAGCTACCATTTCTAGCTGATAAACTACATAAAAATCCTTACATAGCTCGCTACACAGTGACTGCTCTATTAGAGTATCTCGATCTTTATCACGGTTTTCAGCCCCACTCCAAGAAAGATAATTTCGGTGTGATATCATTCTGAGGGGGGGGCCTAGCCCCCCCCCTTTCCACCGCCTATGGGGTCCTGCATGCTGTAAACTCAGAAGTCTAAATTTTAGAGAGGGGTTCCTGAATCCCTCGGAACCCCCCCCTTACCTCCTTTTAGAGGGTGGGTGGGTGGGTGGTGGAGGGATGGGCAAGAAATAGACTTCAAAATGGAGGAAGACCACAATTAGAGTCCAGGCACAAGATTACAGGGCTGTGCTGGCTCCTTAGAGTCTGGCCAACATCATCAGCATCTGGTCTGTCCACCAGTAAACCACTGATTCCTGCCAAGCCAGGTCTTTCACAAGGCCGGAGCCCGCCATTTGAGCACTCCACACCACCCAGAATAGACATCTGTTAAAACCAACCTCAAGTAGTTTGAGTAGTACCGAAGGTCAAAACTAGTAGTGTAATAGTGTAGCTATCCACTGGTGATGTTAGTTTGATTTTTCCTGATGTGCAATTTGGATTGGTTTGTAAAATCTGGTCACACATCATTCTTTACTACTTGCATTGTATATAATATACATGCATTTTGTACATACTATATAACAGTGTTGTTTTGCAGTCTGAGTAATGCATTTTAGACTATCATCCAAAACTGCCAAGCTGTGAAAAAGGGTGTGCAATCACTGTGCATGGCCTTTCAAAAACGGCTAGTAAGAAAAGATGGGATACTGATATTTAAACAGATTTCAATTACATTATACCGAAGGCTTGTATATAGCTATCTTGATAGTTTACCAAGCAGTTTACTAATGGACACATTCAACTAGTTTGCATAAGTGGTTTATATAGTCAGTAGGCACGAAGACAAAAATCGCATTATTGCCAATTGCTGTATTAGAATATCCCAATTGCGTGACTCTCATATGTTTAGTATCTACTACTGTATTTTTATAGTACTCTATAGCTAATAGAGCACATATTTTTCCACATAGAATTGTTCTAGAGCAATGATTTTCTATGAATTATAAAATATTACCATTCTGGTGTAGTAAACCAGAACTATCATATAAGGTAGAAACTAAGTGAGATGAGCAACTGACAGCAGTGGCAGAGATCGAGTGGTAAAGGGTTTAGGCATATGGGTGTGGAGGTACCTAGTTTGAACCCTGAAAGATTGGAGGATACATGACAAAGATGAGAAGCATAGAGAAAGTGGAATCTGCTTTTATTCCTTTAATTGATGGAATTTATAGACTGCTTCTACTTTGAAGACAATGCAAATTATTGCCGACAGTACCACCCCTGTAGCAGTGTTCCTCATGAACTTGCAAGGAAGAGCAAGCTTCTGTTGCATTATGAATGAACATTGCCATGAGAGATTGGCACTTCAGAGCATTGATGAGCATGACAATCTTACAGACATATAGTATAGCTACCCAGTATCTCCCTACTTGTACACTGTAGTAATACATATAGTTTAAGTAGATAATTGTACTTATGGCATTGAGTATTAACAATTGTGGGTTCCAGTTCTATTAACTGGGATTCATTACCGACTATAACACTGCCAAGCAATTTTTGTCCATTAATAATAATAATAATAATGCCCAAGGCTTTCTTGTCTGTTAACCTTTTATTACAGTGGTAAATTGTGTTTATCTAACACACATGTATAATCAAGACACACGGTAGTGTGTCGTGCGGCCCAAGAAGCCGGCGCGCCACACTGTGAGTATATTTACAGGAAGAAAGTAAACGCGATTTTCACACCTTTGTAGTTTCGTGATTCCTTAACCAAAGTTGCTACAGAACTGCCGGCTAGGTAGGGGAGTCCACATACCAAATTTGAAGAAAATCGCTCCAGCCATTTCCGAGATACGATCGGCCAAAGTTTGGGGGTTTTTTCTTCGTTTTTTTCTTCTACTTCTTTTCGCACACTTTGCAAAATCCGCAATAACACGAATGTGTTCTTGGATCGGGCTGAAATTTGGCACACTTAAAGGGCTCATTAAGGCGAATCTCAGTACCAAGTTTGGTAGGAATCCGATGAACATTCACGGAGTTATGACCGATTATTTGCGTAAAATAAGGTCGAAGGTCTGTCATGCCCACACAGGGTAAACCGCTTGAAGGAATGAGCTGAAAATTGCTATGCAGATGGAGTAACTATCGTAGGAGTGCCTTTTTGTGGTTTGAAAGGAATCCAGCTAAAGGCCATCGAGATATGACACAAAACCCAACCTATGTCACAATTACGCGATCGACTTTTATGAATAAAAAAACTATTAGTTTTCACGCCTACCAGGCAAACCGCTTAGAACAGTGAGCTAAAAATCGGTGTGTAGCTGGAATAATTATCATAGAGAGTCCTTGCAGTAGTACAGAAGAATCGGATTACAAACCACTGAGTTATGATTCCAAAGCCAACTACGTGTAGCATATGCGAGATCGAGATACTCTAATAGAACAGTCACCCTAATAAAGCATTCAGCAACGTTTATA
This sequence comes from Dysidea avara, assembly GCF_963678975.1. Taxonomy (NCBI): domain Eukaryota; kingdom Metazoa; phylum Porifera; class Demospongiae; order Dictyoceratida; family Dysideidae; genus Dysidea; species Dysidea avara. Next base: position 40,643,167 of record NC_089274.1, read on the forward strand.
ACTTACTCCGTTATAGAATTATATGGCATTGAAAGTTATTCTGTAGGGAGTTCAGCTACAAACAGTTAATCTTATAGACAATTCAGCTACAAGCAAGTCATCCTGTAGAGAGTTCAGCTACAAATATGTTGCTGTAGAGATTCAGAACATTATAAGTCACACTGAAGAGAATTCAACTATAAACAAGTCACCTTGTAGAGAGTTCAGCTACAACAAGTCACTCTGTAGAGAATTCAGCTACAAACAAGTAAATGGTTCAGCTACAAAAAAAGTTACCTAGTAGAGAGTTCATCTAGATCAGCTACAAACAAGTTACTTTATGCAATGTTCAGCTACAAGTAAGTCACTCTGTAGAGAGTTCAGCTACAAACAAGTCACTCTGTAGTACAAACAAGTCACCATGGAGAGAGAGTTCAGCAACCAATCAAAAAACCACCATGTAAAAGAGTTCAGCTATACAAACAAGATATAACTCTATAGAGAGATCAGGTAGAAACTTAACAGATCACACTGTAGAGAGTTCAGCTAGAAACAAGTCATCCAGACTGAGTAGAGAGATCAACTAGAAAACATCACCTTGTAGAGAGTTCAAACCATCCTGCAAATAGTTCAGCTACAAACAAATCACCCTATAGAGAGATCAGCTAGAAGAAATCACCTTGTAAAGAGTTTAGCTACAAAGAAACTACCATGTAGAGAATTCAGCTATGAACAGATCATCCTGTTGAGGGTTCAGCTAGAAATAAGTCATCCTGTAGAGAGATCAACTAGAAGAAGTTACCTTGTAGAGAGTTCAGCTACAAACCATCATGTAGAGAGTTCAGCTGCAAACAAATCACCCTGTAGTGAGTTCAGCTATGAAAGGATCACCCTGTAGAGAGTTCAGCTACAAACAAGTCATCCTGTAGAGAGATCAGCTAGAAGAAGCTACCTTGTAGAGAGTTCAGCTACAAAGAAACCACAGAGTTCAGCTGCAAACAAATCACCCTGTAGTGAGTTCAGCTACGAAAGGATCACCCTGTAGAGAGTTCAGCTACAAACAAATCACCCTATAGAGAGATCAGCTAGAAGAAGTCACCTTGTAAAGAGTTTAGCTACAAAGAAACTACCATGTAGAGAATTCAGCTATAAACAGATCATCCTGTTGAGAGTTCAGCTAGAAACAAGTCATCCTGTAAAGAGATCAGCTAGAAGAGTTTACCTTGTAGAGTGTTCAGCTATGAACAAACCATCATGTAGAAAGTTCAGCTGCAAACGAATTACCCTGCAGAGAGTTCAGCTATGAGAAGATCGCCCTATAGAGAGTTCAGCTAGAAGAAATCACCTTGTAGAGAATTCAGCCGCAAAGAAACCACCATGTAGATAGTTCAGCTGTAAACAAATCATCCTGTAGAGAGTTCAGCTACGAACAGATCACACGGTAGAGTTCAGCTAGAAACAAGTCACCCTGCAGAGAGATCAGCTAGAAAAAAGTCATCCTGTAGAGAGACCAGCTAGAACAAGTCACTTTGTATGTAGAAAGTTCAGCTACAAAACAAATCACCCTGTAGAGAGGACAACTACAAACAAATCTCCCTGTAGAGAGATCAGCCAGAAGAAGTTACCTTGTAGAGAGTTTAGCTACAAAGAAACCATCATGTAGAGAGTTCAGCTGCAAACAAATAACCTGTAGAGAGTTCAGCTACAAACAAATCTCCCTGTAGAGAGATCAGCTACCTTGTAGAGAGTTCAGAAACCAACATGTAGAGAGTTCAGAAACCAACATGTAGAGAGTTCAGCTACAAAGAAATCACCCTGTAGAAAATTCAGCCACAAACAAATTGCCCTGTAGAAAGATCAGTTAGAAGAAGTTACCTTGTAGAGAGTTCAGCTACAAAGAAACCATTCTGTAAAGAGCTCAGCTGCAAACAAATCACCTGCACAGAATTCAGCTACAAACAAACCACCCTGTAGAGATCAGCTAGAAGAAGTTACCTTGTAGATTGTTCAGCTACAAACAATTACCCTGTAGAGAGAGCAGCAAGAAGAAGTCACTTTGTAGAGTGTTCAGTTACAAAGAAACCACCATGGAGAGTTCTGTAATAAATATATGTATTATATATATATATTTACTGATAAAATCAGAAATATTTAAACTACATCTGCTTCATCTTTTCTTCTTCCTGTGGAAAAGAAAAAAAGACAGGTTAAAAAAGTTCCAAAGTCGGCCTATGGCCGGCATTGGGGTATACAAATACAAAAAGAAGTGAAATCTAATCCAAAACAGCCAAGCTGTAAAAAAAGTGTGCGGCCCTCAAAAAGGCTATGGTGAAAAAAGATGTGAAATCCAAGGTGGCGGCCAAGAAATGGCTGTGATGGTAGGTTAATGGTAAAAATTTTAATAACGACAATTCAGGTGAATTTTTGTGCCGCTTGGTCTTGGCAAAAAATTCACCTAAATTGCCGTTATTAAAATTTTTACCATTAACCTACCATCACAGCCATTTCCTGGCTGCCACCTTGGATTTCACATCTTTTTTCACCATAGCCTTTTTGAGGGCCGCACACTTTTTTTACAGCTTGGCTGTTTTGGATTAGATAATCATTAGCTTGGCATTCAATCAAATGTTGTTATATAAGGTTGAAAGTACTTATTTAATGTACCATTTGTGTTACCTTAAGGTGCATAAATTTAACGCATACTAAATTTAGCGATTTCATGTACTTGTGGATTTAGCGAGTACTAGATTTAGCGATTTTTTGATGACTATATTTTTAAAAATTCAATTATAAATGAATGTCGTTTATAATGACATGTGTAATCAGTCAAATGTTCATTGTAGGTAAGTGAGACAACGTTTCTACCGATAAACAGTTTCAAAAGGATCTTCTGGAGGAGGAATGTGCGATCCAACAAAAAGATCGAAAACGCCTGCTTTCTTCCAACCATTTATGATTATTTGTTGACCTCTTTCAGTTGTAAAGTGGTTATACATCTCAATAAGCCATTGTGCATGCAAGGGTTTTATCTTGCTTAAGCGCAAATCAACTTCAACATCATTTAAAGCAGCACCATTGTCAAGCTGATTCTTAACTTCCCTGCTGTAGTAAGTTACAAACTTCTTCCTCATAAATTTCTTTACTGATCCATTGACTGTGAGGTCTAGAGGCTGGAAAAAATGTGTCATGTTAGCAGGCACTGGCACGAGTTCAATGTCTTTAGCCTCAAGCTCTGCTTTAACAGCAGGTGTCATTTGACCTTTAAAGACATCCCAAATCACCATTGCCTTTTGTGTTTCAGGTAATTTCAACTCAGCTCTTTTATTGATGACATATGGATTGATCACTTCTCGTATTAGTTTTAGTGTTTCTTCTTCATTTGACCAATGGGAGGGGTTCTGTGACAGGCAAAATCCACGAGGAAAACGGACATCACGTGGTTGACTTGCTTTAGTTTTCCCAGCATAGATGATTTGAAAAGGTAAAAAGGAACCAGCTAATGTTACTACTAAAGTTAAGGTTATGTTTCTTTTATCATTTAAACCTTTGACAGGCACATTTTTACTTGCACGCTGAGCCATTGTTTTCCTTCCAACTGAAACATATGATGAAGGGGTTTGGTCTGCATTTATCACTAGTTCTGGTGGAATTCTGTATTTGACTCTTTTGTCATTAATATCTGTAAGGTATTCTCTTTCACATTCACTGTACAGACCTTTTGGTACAGGCGGACGTGCTGTGGTACCGATTCGCCGACTGTATCCCATTCTGCGGTACACAGACTGTACCCATGTGCGAGGCATTTTAAATTTTGCAAGATGTGGTAGACTTGACGGATTACTCTCAATGAGTGCTGTAGCTGTTGCTCTTACAACATGAATATCAACAACAGAGCCTTTTGCCCGAAAAGCTTTCAGCAGTTTTATCAATTTTGCATCAAAATCCAATAGAATAGGTGGTCGTCCTTGAGGTTGGCATTGAATTTTACAAACTGGTTCAGGGTTTGGTTTTTCCAATTCTGACTCGACTGCTTCTTTGTAGGCCTTCTTAAAATTTCGCACTGTACTTTCAGTCAAGGTTGGGTACTTTTTTAAAAACTGCTTTCGGGCCCGTTCATTCCCATTCTCCACGGCATACTTTCCTATCTTGGCTCGATCTTCGTCTGAGTATTTCAAATAAGTCCCTCGTGTACATCTCTGTTTCTTTTTCTGGCTACTCAAAATCTCACTTGTGTTGTTTACAACAGCTTCGTACTCGACTTCGCCAACCCCAATTCTCTTAGCCTCTTCTAAAGAAGGCATTCCATCAGGCATAGGTTTCTCTTGGGAACTGGAACTCTCATCAGGCCTAATCCGTTTGAATCCGAAACGGTAAAGAGCCATATCACATGTACAAGGTGAACTTGCGCCTGTAAAATCCTGTAAAACCAGTTAATGCAGGTAGGTAGCACCTGAAATCGATCAGACCACGTCGGGATCACGTGTATCCACAGATGGCTGGCGTTGCATCTAGCCCTATGTTTTTGCAGTTTAGTTTTCTTTGTGGACTGAGAGGATATCATGAATACAAGTTATTTTGGGCCCCAACTTTACATGAAATACTGCCAGCACGCCCAGAAGTTGGTAACCGTTTTGATCGTTTTGCAGTAGCAGGATACAGACGATTTGGCGCAATTGAACGAGTTGTTGGACACTTACCACGAGAAATATCTCGCTTTATGTATTTCATAATCGTACATGGAGCCACAGTAACTTGTAAAGTGACTGATGTTCATCATCGAAGATCACCTCTGATTCAGGGTGGTCTTGAAATACCCATCGAAGTAACTGTCAGCATGGAAACGAATGATCAAAATAAGCAAGCATTAGAACTGTGCAGGAAATCCGTGCAGATGAAGTATGCAGAACCAGTAAATGGTGAATACTAAGATTTCACAGACCGAATCTTGCAGGCACTTCATAACGCTTATGATTTGCTGGATGAATCAGAAGATGATGAATCTGAAGAAGATGATGATGACTATGCTGAAGATCCAACTACAGGAAATACATAACCATGATTATAACAGTGTTTTTAATTTAACGGATATTTAATTTAGCGAAAATATCAAAATCGCTAAAATCGCTAAATTTAGTGTATCGCTAAATTTATGCACCTTAAGGTATTTTGTGCTTTACTTGCAGGGGGAAAAAGAATTTTTTTTTTGATAATTTTAGTGTGCATTTTTAACTTCTTGATGACTGTTCTATTAGAGTGTTTGTTTTGCATGTTTAGTTTTTGCTTTACGTCTCCTTAGCTAAAACTCTCAGTTTCAATTCATAAAAAGGTCAGTGCAACAATGGTCAGTCTATCTGCATACTGATTTTAACATATTTGTTGTAAGTGGTGCAAAAGATTAATGAAGAAAATAAGACAAATTTTGAAAGCATGTATCTCAAAGATGGCTGGACCAATTTGACTCAATTCTGGTATGGAAGATGTAACACCCCAAGGGATTTATCACAGAAAAAATGGTGTATTTCTGTTTAGCTGTGGCTGAGGTGCAATTGTGTGAAAATCATGTTTTCTTCTTGGTTCCTATAAAATGCACATGTTGGCTTTCCTTGGCCACACAACACAATATTGCATGTCCTGAAAACCAAAACTAAAATTTACTAGGCATTCCAGTATCCAAGATTTTTAATAAAAAATTAACTCTGACACAAAATAACAATGCTAGTTTGCCGGATTGCTTTGTCACCTGAGCTCCTGTATGAAGATAAAATTTGGATGGGATCATAGAGGGCCATAACAGCCCTCTATAATCTAGGGTTGTGGTTTATGCAGAATACTTCAAAACTCTAAAAACATAATGTCAGACAGAAGGTATTCAGTAATGCTTACTTTAAAGTGCGGAATTAGTTTACTTAGGTTAGTGATTTTCAGCTACACAACAACTTTATGATGGTTCTCACTAACTCAAAAGTATAAACCGCTTCAAAGTTTCCATAACAATTGCTATAACTGAAACCACAACTTTGCCTTAGGTATTGCTATATCATTGTGAAACCTCCACTTTAGTGGTTTACCATATCATTTTACTTAATTGTGGATATACACCATTGTATTGACAAGTGTACATTAAGTAAAACATATTTGCTCACCACAAAGCATAGCTAAAAAGATCACTGAGATCCAAGTTGCTCTCATTACATGTACAAACCTGCAACTAGAAGCAACTGCAATTTTACCAGTACTAGATGGCTTCCTATTCACAATCTTAAAATGTATGGGGAATCCCAAAGAAAAACGTACCCTTTTCAGTTTTAAAGCATGTACTTGCCACAGTATAGCAGCCAATTCAAACCCAACAAACTTGTGATCATCAATCAATACTCTATCTATTGAGCATATAAAAGTACAAGTTTAAAAATTGGGCTACATGGAATGCCTATTAACGTTAATATAACTAAAAATTACTTGATCTTGTATAACTGTAACTTTGCTACAGCTTAAAATACTGGTAAATATAAACACATGGCACTTATTGTGTCAAATTTTGGAGTGGCCGGAATGTCACTCACCTGTAGTTTTCTATGTAACAATAACTATACAAGATTCTGTAGGGACTTTTGAACCCTTTTTTATGGCTTCTAACTTCTGCATATACTGAATTCAGTGACAAATTTAATTAGTTTATGTATTAGCTATAGTGTACTCTGTAGTGTACTTGTAGCTACAACCAGTTTGTTAATAATTCATTACAATTTAGGCACTTTTATATCGGACATACACAACAGCCAGTGATGTGTGGAGTTATGGTATCCTCTTGTATGAGATGTGGAGTCTTGGACACAAGCCATATGCAGACTTTGACAACACTGAAGTTAGTTGTATACAGAACCACAAAATTTACAGTTTGCTGTTTTTAATTTTAGGTAGTGGACTTACTTGACACTGGCTACAGATTACCACCTCCTCCAGGATGTCCACGTTTTATTTACAGTTTAATGATGCAGTGCTGGTATGTATAATAATTCATAATTTTATTAGAGATTTATTATTTCAGGAACTCCCAACACAAATTCCGGCCTGGCTTTGATGCAATAATGCGGGCAATTTCACAGCCATCCTATGTGCTATTCCACTGGTTTGAGGAAGACAAACAAGCTGCTGGACCTGAATGTGATGTTATAGGAGCACATATAGAGGCTGGTCACAATTTATATCAGGACTTGCAGAATATGTACAGATAAAATTAGCTAGCTACTTGATATTCACTATTTTGTAGCTTTATGTGTAATGTAATATTAGATTAAATACTGAGTCAGTACTGATAACATATGGCTTGAGGGATACATATATGCATTGGCACAAATGTGAGCATCGCTGTCAGCTGCAGGATGTCACAATGGCTAATTGACTGCACCCACACACAATCCATGTTGTATGTAGCTAGACGTTTGTTCAATCTCTGCTTTGTGTGTATGTACTGTGTAGTATCCCAAGATAGCTGGGGATCTGAAGCCTGCATGGTGACTTTCTTTTGATTTGAGTTCCTTGCAATTCCAGTCTCCTTTTATAGCTGATCATGACAAAAAAAGCAGGTTATATAAATCTAATCAAAAACAGCCAAGCTGTAAAAAAAGGTGCGGCCCCCAAAAAGGCCATGGTGAAAAAAGATGTGAAATCCAAGGTGGCGGCCAAGAAATGGCTGTGATGGTAGGTTAATGGTTAAATTTTAATAACAACAATTCAGGTGAATTTGGTGCCAAGACCAAGCGACACAAAATTCATCTGAATTGTCGTTATTAAAATGTAACCATTAACCTACCATCACAGCCATTTCTTGGCCGCCACCTTGGATTTCACATCTTTTTTCACCATGGCCTTTTTGGGGGCCGCACCTTTTTTTACAGCTTGGCTGTTTTTGATTAGATATCACTTCTTTTTGTATTTGTATACTACAATGGGGCTTTTTTAACACATGTGTTTTTTTCTTTACCACAGGAAGAAGAAAAGAACTTAAAGAAGATTTTTAATACTTCAATTATTTTTGATTTTATTAGTAATTATACAAATTATATACATATATTTATTACATGCCCATTATTCCCCACAGGATATTTTTTGCAGCTGATCTCTCTACTGGGTGACTTGAAATGTAGCTGAACTATATACAGGATGGTTTCTTTGTAGCTGAACTCTCTACAGGGTGACCTCTTCTAGCTGGTCTCTCTATAGGGTGATTTGTTTCTAGCTGAACTCTCTACAGGTGATTTGTTTGCAGCTAAACTCTCTACATGGTGGTTTCTTTGTAGCTGAACTCTCTATAAGGTGACTTCGTCTAGCTGAACTCTCTACAGGGTGATTTTTTTGTAGCTGAACTCTCTACAGGGTGATTTGTTTGCAGCTGAACTCTCTACATGATGGTATCTTTGTAGCTGAACTCTCTACAAGGTGACTTCGTCCAGCTGATCTCTCTACGGGGTGATTTGTTTCTAGCTGAACTCTCTACAGGTGATTTGTTTGCAGCTAAACTCTCTACATGGTGGTTTCTTTGTAGCTGAACTCCCTACATGATGGTTTCTTTGTAGCTGAACTCTCTACAAGGTAACTTCTTCTCTACAGGGTGATTTGTTGTAGTTGAATTCTCTACAAGGTGGTTTGTTTGAGGCTGAACGTTCTACATGGCGGTTTCTTTGTAGCTGAACTCTCTACAGAGTGATTTGTTTGCAGCTGAATTCTCTACATGATGGTTTCTTTGTAACTGAACACTCTACAAGGTGACTTCTTCTAGCTGATCTTTCTACAGGCTGAATTGTTTGTAGCTGAACTCTCTGTGTGATGGTTTCTTTGCAGCTGAATGACTCTCTACAAGGTGACTTCTTCTAACTGATCCCTCTACAGGGGGATTTATTTGTAGCTGAACTCTGTACAAGTGATTTATTTGCAGCTGAACTCTTTATGTGGTGGTTTCTTTGTAGCTGAACTCTCTACAAGGTGGCCTCTTCTAGCTGATCTCTCTACAGGGTGATTTGTTTCTAGCTGAACTATCTACAGATGATTTTTTGCAGCTAAACACTCTACATGGTGGTTTCTTTGTAGCTGAACTCTGTACATGATGGTTTCTTTGTAGCTGAACTCTTTACAAGGTGACTTCTTCTAGCTGAACTCTCTACGGGGTAATTTCTTTGTAGCTGAACTCTCTATATGATGGTTTCTTTGTAACTGAACTCTCTACAAGGTAACTTCTTCTAGCTGATCTTTCTACAGGGTGATTTGTTTGCAGCTGAACTCTCTACATGGTGGTTTCTTTGTTGCTGAACTCTCTACAAGGTGAATTCTTCTACCTGATCTCTCTACAGGGTAATTTGTTTGTAACTGAACTCTGTACAAGTGCGTTTTTGTGGGTGATCTCACTGCAGGTTGATTTGTTTGTAGCTGAACTCACTAAAGGGTGTTTTGCTTGTAGCTGAACTCCTTACATTGTGTCTAGTTTCTAGCTGATCTCTCTACAGGGTGATTTGTTTGTAGCTGATCTCTCTACAAGTTGATTTGTGTGTAGCTGATCTCTCTGCAGGTTGATTAATTTGTAGCCGACCTCTCTACAAGGTAATTTGTTTGTAGCTGAACTGTCTATAAGGTGATTTGTTTGTAGCTGATCTCTCTGCAGGTTGATTTGTTTTAGCTGAACTCTGTACAGGGTGATTTACTTGTAGCTGAACTCCTTACATTGTGTCTAGTTTCTAGCTGATCTCTCTACAGGGTGATTTGTTTGTAGCTGATCTCTCTACAAGTTGATTTGTGTGTAGCTGATCTTTCTACAGGTTGATTTGTTTGTAGCCAATCTCTCTACAGGGTAATTTGTTTGTAGCTGAACTCTGTACAAGGTGCTTTTTTGTAGATGATCTCACTGCAGGTTGATTTGTTTGTACCTGAACTCACTAAAGGGTGATTTGCTTGTAGCTGAACTCCTTACATTGTGTCTAGTTTCTAGCTGATCTCTCTACAGGGTGATTTGTTTGTAGCTGATCTCTCTACAAGTTGATCTGAGTGTCTGATCTTTCTGCAAGTTGATTAATTTGTAGCCCATCTCGCTACAAGGTAATTTGTTTGTAGCTGATCTCTCTGCAGGTTGATTTGTTTTAGCTGAATTCTCTACAGGCTGATTTACTTGTAGCTGAACTCCTTAAATTGTGTCTAGTTTCTAGCTGATCTCTCTATAAGGTGATTTGTTTGCAGCTGAACTCTCTATATGGTGGTTTCTTTGTTGCTGAACTCTCTACAGGGTGTTTTACTTGTAGCTGAACTCTCTACAGGGTGATTTGTTTCTAGCTCATCTCTCTACAGGTTGATTTGTGTGTAACTAATCTCTCTACAAGCTGATTTGTTTGTAGTTGATCTCCCTGCAGGTTGATTTGTTTTAGCTGAATTCTCTACAGGCTGATTTACTTGTAGCTGAACTCCTTAAAGTGTGTCTAGTTTCTAGCTGATCTCTCTATAAGGTGATTTGTTTGCAGCTGAACTCTTTACATGGTGGTTTCTTTGTTGCTGAACTCTCTACAGGGTGTTTTGCTTGTAGCTGAACTCTCTACAGGGTGATTTGTTTCTAGCTTATCTCTCTACAGGTTGATTTGTGTGTAAATGATCTCTCAACAAGCTGATTTGTTTGTAGCTGATCTCTCTGCAGGTTGATTTGTTTCTAGCTGATCTCTCTACAAGTTGATTTGTTTGTTGCTGATCGCTCTAAAAGTTGATTTGTTTGTAGCTGAACTCTCTGCAAAGTGTTTTGTTTGTAGCTGACCTCTCTTCAGGGTGATTTGTTTCTAGCTGATCTCTCTACAGGGTGATTTTTTTTGTAGTTGATCTCTCTTCAGGGTGATTTGTTTCTAGCTGACCTCTCTACAGGGTGATTTTTTGTAGCTGACCTCTCTTCAGGGTGATTTGTTTCTAGCTGATTGCTCTACAGGTTGATTTGTTTGTAGATGAACTCTCTACAGGGTAATTTGCTTGTAGCTGAACTCCTTACATTGTGTCTAGTTTGTAGCTGATCTCTCTACAGGGTGATTTGTTTGTAGGTGATCTCTATACAAGTTGATTTGTGTGTAGCTGATCTCTCTGCAGAGTGATTTGTTTGTAGCCGATCTCTCTACAAGGTAATTTGTTTGTAGCTGAACTATCTATAAGGTGATTTGTTTGTAGCTGATCTCTCTGCAGATTGATTTGTTTTAGCTGAACTCTCTACAGGGTGATTTGTTTCTAGTTTATCTCTCTACAGGTTGATTTGTGTGTAACTGATCTCTCTACAGGCTGATTTGTTTGTAGCTGATCTCTCTGCAGGTTGATTTGTTTCTAGATGATCTCTCTACAGGTTGATTTGTTTGTTGCTGATCGCTCTAAAGGTTGATTTGTTTGTAACTGAACTCTCTGCAAAGTGTTTTGTTTGTAGTTGATCTCTCTACAAGGTGATTTTTTGTAGCTGACCTCTCTTCAGGGTGATTTGTTTCTAGCTGATATCTCTACAGGGTGATTTTTTATAGTTGACCTCTCTTCAGGTTGATTTGTTTCTAGCTGATCGCTCTACAGGTTGGTTCGTTTGTAGCTGAACTCTCTACAGGGTGATTTGCTTGTAGCTGAACTGTCTATAAGGTGATTTGTTTGTAGCTGATCTCTCTGCAGGTTGATTTGTTTTAGCTAAACTCTCTACAGGGTGATTTATTTGTAGCTGAACTCCTTACATTGTGTCTAGTTTCTAGCTGATCTCTCTACAGGGTGATTTGTTTGTAGCTGATCTCGCTACAAGTTGATTTGTGTGTAGCTGATCTCTCTGCAGGTTGATTAATGGTTCCATGCTTAAATGGTTTTCTTCATTTCTCACTACCAGGAGGCAGCGAGTTGTCGTAAACGGTTGTGCTTCTGATTGGTCTCCAGTCTCATCTGGGGTCCCTCAAGGCTCCATCCTGGGACCATTACTTTTTATTTTGTATATTAATGATTTACCATCTGCTGTTAGCTCCACAATGAAAATATTTGCTGATGATGTAGCTATGTATTGCTCAGTTGATTCTCCATCTGACTGTATTGCCTTTCAACATGACCTAGATCTGATAACTGATTGGTGTTCTAAATGGCAGATGCGATTGAATCCTTCCAAGTGTGAACTTCTGTGCATTTCAAACAAACATACACCTACAAAGCCGCTCTATTATATCAATAACCATCTTCTCCATTGGGCCAGGTCTGTTAAGTACTTGGGGATTATTGTAGACACCAAACTTTCATGGAATAGCAATGTTTCACATGTTTCCAAGAAAGCTACTAGAGTATTAAATCTTCTATGCCGTCATATGTTCACCTGTAAAGCTTCTTCAAAACAAAAGGCCTTTAGGTCACTTGTGATTCCTATTCTGGATTATGCAAGTACTGTGTGGAATCCACACACTCATAAGAACTCCATTGCCCTTGAATGAGTACAAAACCATGGTTCTCGCTGGATTTGTGGCAGCAGATTATAGGACCTATAAATGGTCTAAATCATCTGAGGAATGCTGTACAGAGCTATCATGGCCATCTCTTTCCACCCGACGTAAATATCTGTCATTGACAATTATCTATGATATTCTTCACCATCATATATCTCTAAAGTTTAGCGATTACTTCACTTTTTCTTCTGCTGCCTCTACCAGATCACACTCATTGTCTATTCTATGCAAGCAGTCCTCCATAAACTCTTACCGTTACTCCTTTTTTGTGAACAGTGTTTTTTGGTGGAACTCCATCCCATTTGACATTCTGTCAACTACACGCCGCACTACATTTAGGCGAATGTTATACAATATTCTTTTTGTTTCTGATTAAGTCACGTATGTTTTTAATGTAGGCTTTTATTTCAATGTACTGTAATTGTCTTTGTAATGTATCCTTAGTTGTTTGGTTTTGTATTGTATTGTTTTTGTAGGTGGTACTCATATAGGCATATTTGCCTTTTGTATTCACCTTACCTTTTGGTTAAACTAATAAAAAATAAAATAAATAAATAGATTTGTAGCCGATCTCTCTACAGGGTAATTTGTTTGTAGTTGAACTCTCTATAAGGTGATTTGTTTGTAGTTGATCTCTCTGCAGGTTGATTTGTTTTAGCTGAACTCTCTACAGGGTGATTGCTTGTAGCTGAACTCCTTACATTGTGTCTAGTTTCTAGCTGATGTCTCTACAGGGTGATTTTTTGTAGCTAAACTCTCTACAGGGTGATTTTTTTCTAGCTTATCTCTCTACAGGTAGATTTGTGTTGATTAGTTCATTGCTGATTGCTCTAAAAGTTGATTTGTTGTAGCTGAACACTCTGCAAAGTGTTTTGTTGTAGCTGATCTCTCTAAAGGGTAATTTGTTTGTAGCTGAACTCTCTCCACAGTGACTTGTGTGTAGCTGAATTCTCTAGAGAGTGACTTAATTGTAGCTGAATTCTCTACAGGGTGCATGACTTGTTTATAGCTGAACTTCCTTCAGTGTGACTTGTAATGTTCTGAATCTCTATAGTGATATATTTGCTTAACTCTCCACATGGTGACTTGCTTCTTGCTGAACTGCCTATAAGATTAACTGTTTGCAGCTGAACTCCCTACAGAATAACTTGTGATGTAATAAAATTCTATAATGGAGTAAATAAATTAGCCGAATGCTCTATTAGGGTGACTGTTCTATTAGAGTATCTCGATCTCGCATTTGCTACACGGAGTTGGCTTTCGAATCATAACTCAGTGGTTTGTAATCCGATTCTTCTGTACTACGTATACTGCAAGGACTTTCTATGAAGATTATTCCAGCTATACACCGATTTTCAGCTCATTGCTCTAAGCGGTTTGCCTAGTGGGCGTGAAAACTAATACTTTTTTTATTCATAAAAATCGATCGCGTAATTGTGATACATGTTGGGTTTTGTGTCATATCTCCATGGTCTTTATCTCGATTCCTTTCAACCACCAAAAGGCACTCCTACGATGCTTACTCCATCTACATAGCAATTTTCAACTCATTCCATGAAGCGGTTTACCCTGTAGGCGTGACAACAAATCGATCTTGTTTTACGCGAATAATCGGTCATAACTCCTGAACCATTCATCGGATTTGTACCAAATTTGATGCTAGGATTCGCCGTTGGACTCCCTTTCTGTGTGCCAAATTTCAAGGCGATCGGAGTACGGGTTTTCCTGTTATAGCAATTTTTGCAAGTGTGTGAAAAGACGAAGAAGAAAAAAACGAAACTTTGGCAGCTCGTATCTCGGAAATGGCTGTAGCGATTGCCTTCAAATTTGGAATGTAGACTCCCCTGGCGGGCGGGCAACTGGGTAACAAATTTGGTTTCAATCAGATAAGTGATCACCGAGATACAAAGGTGTGAAAATGACGTTTTCGTTCTTCCTGTCAATATACTCACGGGTGTGGCGCTCCGGCTTCTTGGGCCGCACGACACACCACTGTGTCACAGGAAAAGTTACTGGTAAATAATATCTAATCAAAAACAGCCAAGCTGTAAAAAAAGGTGCGGCCCCCAAAAGGCCATGGTGAAAAAAGATGTGAAATCCAAGGTGGCGGCCAAGAAATGGCTGTGATGGTAGGTTAATGGTAAAAATTTTAATAACGACAATTCAGGTGAATTTGGTGCCAAGACCAAGCGGCACAAAATTCATCTGAATTGTCGTTATTAAAATTTTTACCATTAACCTACCATCACAGCCATTTCTTGGCCGCCACCTTGGATTTTACATCTTTTTTCACCATGGCCTTTTTGGGGGCCGCACCTTTTTTTACAGCTTGGCTGTTTTTGATTAGATATCCCTTCTTTTGTATTTGTATACTGCAAAGCCGGCCAATGGCTGGCTTTGGGGGTTTTTAACCCATGTGTTTTTTCTTTACCACAGGAAGAAGAAAAGAACTTAAAGAAGATTTTTAATACTTCAATTATTTTGATTTTCTAAGTAATTATATACATATATTTATTACATGCCCATTATTCCCCACAGGATATTATTTTGCAGCTGATCTCTCTACTGGGTGACTTGAAATGTAGCTGAACTATCTATAAGGTGACCTCTTCTAGCTGATCTCTCTACAGGGTGATTTGTTTCTAGATGAACTCTCTACAGGTGATTTGTTTCAGGCCCGTAGCCAGGAATTTTGAAAGGGGGGTTCTTTTTGACCAAAAGTGGACCTTTACTTGCATGATGATTAATAAAGGTACTGAATCTAGGGGGTCTGGGGGCATGCCCCCCCAGAAAATTTTTTGAAAACAGATACTAAAAGGTTGAATTTAGTGGCATTTCAGTCAATAAAAATAACAATTTTTTTTAGGTAAACTGAAGACCAGCTGTATGAATGATATCTGGAATAATATCTCTACTGCTACTGTAATTATACCATCTGCACATGCATGTGTCTAAATATAATATATTGGAATGTCACAATGAATAAGAATGGGAAAGATTGAGCACTCTGCCATGATCAACAGGGGCAGTGTAGCAGAACAAAGGGTGTCTTAAACAATGAAATTTACACATTGCATGGAGTTGAAGCATGGATGCTATTCGTGGGCTCTGCATGGAGGGGCTTGTCCACCAAAATCTTATATTTTAATGAAAGCTCGGCTTAGACAATCTACATGTAAATTAAGTAGCTTTTAAAAGAAAATGTAATTGTGACTGTTCTATTAGAGTGGTTGTTCTATTAGAGTGGTTGACTGCTCTATTAGAGTATCTCGATCTTGCATTGCATTTAATGCAAGCACTGAATGAGTTACTCGGAGCACTTATTTTAGCCTCTTATTATAGTGGTATCTAGTAAACTGTAGCTAATGGGCTTTTGCTCCTGAAAATTTGGACTTGTATACTAAAATTGTGGACCTTTTTGCTAAAATTGTGGACCTTTTACTGAAATTGTGGACCTTTTTTCCAAGAGGGCGGTTCTTCAGAACCCCCCGAACCCCCCCTGGCTACGGGCCTGTTTGTTTGCAGCTAAACTCTCTGCATGGTGGTTTCTTTGTAGCTGAACTCTCTACACGATGGTTTCTTTGTAGCTGAACTCTCTACAAGGTGACTTCTTCTAGCTGAACTCTCTACAGGGTGATCTTTTTGTAGCTGAACTCTCTACAGGGTGATTTGTTTGCAGCTGAACTCTCTACAAGGTGACTTCTTCTAGCTGATCCCTCTACAGGGGGATTTGTTTGTAGCTGAACTCTCAACAAGTGATTTATTTGCAGCTGACCTCTTTATGTGGTGGTTTCTTTGTAGCTGAACTCACTATAAGATTACCTCTTCTAGCTGATCTCTCTCCAGGGTGATGTGTTTCTAGCTGAACTCTCTACAGGTGATTTGTTGCAGTTAAACTCTCTACATAGTGGTTTCTTTGTAGCTGAACTCTTTGCAAGGTGACTTCTTCTAGCTGAACTCTCTACAAGGTGATTTCTTTGTAGCTGAACTTCTACATGATAGTTTCTTTGTAGCTGAACTCTCTACAAGGTGACCTCTTCTAGCTGATCTCTCTACAGGGTGATTTGTTTCTAGCTGTGTGAACTCTCTACAGGCGATATGTTTACAGCTGAACTGTCTACATGGTGGTTTCTTTGTACCTGATCCCTCTACAAGGTGACTTCTTTGAGCTGATCTCTCTACAGGTTGATTTGTTTGTAGCTGAACTCTCTACAGGGTGATTTGTTTGCAGCTGAACTCTCTACAGGGTGATTTGTTTGTAGCTGAACCCTCTACAGGATGGTTTCTTTTGTTACTGAACTTTCTACAAGGCAACTTTTTCTAGCTAATCTCTCTACAAGGTGACTTCCTCTAGCTGATCTCTCTATAGGGTGACTTGTATCTAGCTGAACTATCTACAGGATGATCTGTTCATAGTTGAACTCTCTACAGGTTAATTTGTTTGTAGCTGAAACCTCTTGTTTCAAACTGATCTCACTGTAGCATAACTTCTTTGTAGCTTAACTCTCTACAGAGTGATTTTTTTGTAGCTGAACTGTATATAGGGTGATTTGTTTGTACCTGAACTTTCTACAGGGTGATTTGTTTATAGCTGAATGCTCTGCAGGGTGATTTGTTTGTAGTTGATCTCTCCACAGGGTTTCTTTGCAGCCGAGATCTCTACAGGGCAACTTCTTCTAACTGAGCTCTCTCTTGTTTCTAGCTGATCTCTCTACAGAGTAACTTGTTTGTATAGCTGAACTCTTTACAGAGTAGTATTTTGGTTGCTGAACTCTCTACATGGTGACTTGTTTGTAGCAAAATTCTTTACAGAGTGACTTGGTGGTAGCTGAATTCTCTACAGAGTGACTTATTTGTAGCTGAATTCTCTACAGAGTGACTTACTTGTAGCTGAACACTGTATAAACTATAAAGTGACTTGTCTGTAGCTGAACTCTCTTCAGGGTTACTTGTTTGCAGGTGATCTCTATAGGGTAACTTGGTTGTATAGATGAACTCTTTACAGGATAGTTTCTTTGTAGCTGAACTCTCTCCACGGTGACTTGTTTGTAGCTGAATTCTCTAGAGAGTGTAGCCGAACTCTCTACAGGGTGCATGACTTGTTTATAGCTGAACTCTCTTCAGTGTGACTTGCAATGTTATGAATCACTACAGCGATATATTTGTAGCTGAACTCTCTATAGGGTGACTTGCTTCTTGCTGAACTGTCTATAAGATTAATTGTTTGCAGCTGAACTCCCTACAGAATATGGTAATAGAATTCTATAATGGAGTAAATAAATTAGCTGAATGCCCTATTAGGGTGACTGTTCTATTAGAGTATCTCGATCTCGCATTTGCTACACGGAGTTGGCTTTCGAATCATAACTCAGTGGTTTCTTCTATACTACTGCAAGAACTTTCAATGAAGATTATTCCAGCTATACACCGATTTTCAGCTCATTGCTCTAAGCGGTTTGCCTAGTAGGTGTGAAAACTAATACTTTTTATTCCTAAAAATCGATCGCGTAATTGTGACACAGGTTGGGTTTTGTGTCATATCTCCATGGTCTTTATCTCGATTCCTTTCAAACCACCAAACGGCACTCCTACGATGGTTACTCCATCTACATAGCAATTTTCAACTCATTCCATGAAGCGGTTTACCCTGTAGGCGTGACAACAAATCGATCTTGTTTTACGCGAATAATCGGTCAAAACTCCTGGATCATTCACCGGATTTGCACCAAATTTGATGCTAGGATTCGCCTTTGTACTCCCCTTTTGTGTGCCAAATTTCAAGGCGATCGGAGTACGCGTTTGCGTTTTATAGCAATTTTTGCAAGTGTGCGAAAAGACGAAGAAGAAGAAAAAACTAAGAAAAAAAACCAAACTTTGGCCACTCGTATCTCGGAAATGGCTTGAGTGATTTCCTTCAAATTTGGAATGTAGACTCCCCTAGCTGGCGGGCAACTCTGCTGCAAATTTGGTTTCAATCGGATGAGGTATCACCGAGATACAAATGTGAGAAAATGACGTTTTCTTTCTTCCTGTCAATATATTCACGGTGTGGCGCGCCGGCTTCTTGGGCCGCACGACACACTATCGTGTGTTTTGATGCAAGATTTTACAACAAATATGACTATCCACATACTCTATGGAATTGTTGGCCAATTGAATACACTATAGCAAGTAATATCACCTAAGGAATCTATTGTGATACTTATTGTAGAATTGTTTATAGAATTTGCAATGCATTTTTCTGTGAATCTTATCACAAATCATCTGACAAACTTATTGTATTTCATTTGTTAAATTTTCTATAAAACCATTGAAGAATTCCCCATTGCAGTTTTACTACTAATTTTGTTATAATTTTTCATGACACAAAAAACTTACAAAAATACAACCAAAACTAAAAGCATACAGTAATACATGTCCTGCATCAGTACATAGCTATAGTCCTGTCCTTTAGTAATCATATGTTCTGTCTGTTAAGTGATCAACAAATGTTCTGTCTGTTTAGTGATCAACAAATGTTCCGTCTGTTTAGAGATCACCAAAATAATGTTCCATCTGTTTAGTGACCAACAAATTTCCGTCTGTTTAGTATTCAACAAAATAATGTTCCATCTGTTTAGTGATTAGCAAATGTTCTGTCTGTTTAGTGATCAACAAATTTCCATCTGTTTAGTGTTCAACAAATGTTCCATCTGTTTAGTGTTCAACAAATGTTCCATCTGTATAGTGTTCAACAAATTTCTGTCCATTTAGTGTTCAACAAATGTTCTGTCTGTTTAGTAATCAACAAATGTTCCATCTGTTTAGTGTTCAATGAATTTCCGTCTGTCTAGTGATCAACAAATGTGTTGTCTGTTTAGTAATCAACAAATGTTCCATCTGCTTAGTGATCAACATAAAATTATGTTCCGTCTGTTTAGTGATCATCAACAAATGTTCCATCTGTGAAGAGATCAACAACAAATGTTCCATCTGTGAAGAAATCAACAAGCATTCCGTCTGTTTAGTAATCATCAACAAATGTTTCGTCTGTTTAGTAGTCAACAATGTTCCATCTGGATCATCCGAAGAATTCTCCACATACAAATCCCAATTGTTACAAATGCATGGCTTGAATAAAAAATCTTCAGCAAATTGGCCATAGCCTCAGAAATATAGCCGCTCTTCCCTGCAGTATAATAATATAATCAGTTGTGCATATAATTAAATAATAATTCACAAAGTTTAGACAACCATTTTTTGCACTGAAATCCTTCCTTTGTTCTAGATTTTTTATTCAGAATACTCATTTGGGTATAAATTATTATTTGACGGAGACTCCTTCAATGGAACATCAACAAATTAATTGACGGAGACTCCTTCGATGGAACATCTACACACTTCAATAGTTTCAAATACACTCCAGATCAAAGCATTCTTCTGGTTTTTGTAGCTACACCCACACCAAATAGATTTTATTTTGACTCACTACAATGACATACTATGCATACACAATAATAGGAACTGATGTGCTTGCTTACCAGATGAAGTGGATCCTTAAGTTGGTTAGCCAACACTACAACCTGAAATTTTTACATTCGACAACCATACAAGTTAGGCGTTAGCTAGCTATCACCTCACATGTTGTGTTACTTCAATGGCAGCCATTCTATAGGGTTACCATTAACAATAAATTTTCAGTTATACAAATGAAAGTGCATGTATGCATAAAAATTAGATTAAATCGCATCGTTCAGTCACAATTGCAACTTACCTCTCTGGTGCCGCCCGAGGTGCCGCCAGTTTTATCCCGGCTGGCATCACTGAAGAACTATAACATCTCCTTTACTTATGCCATTAGAACGCCCAGACTTAACAGAATACCCTCGTGAAGCTTAGGCCTTCTCTCAAACATCCTGCACGACGTCCACGTCTTCATCAGTTTGAACTGAGCTCCCGCCGTTTCTATCACGTGGTTACTGTCATGGTGACGATCACGTGAATTGCTCGACTCTCGGAAGTTCGTCGTTCTGGAAGCCTTTGGTGATGGTTTATGCAAACAGCAAGATGTTTTCAGTCCGTGCAGAGATATTTCAGAGTGTTTGGAAATGAAAACAGGAAGAAGTTTCACAAGAATACATCTCGGAATACATGTATGCTCTGTGCGCATGCGTACAGATCATCTCTGTCTATGACCTGATTATTTATTGTAGATGAGGCAAGTGGACATGGTGTGTGTAGGGATCACATCACTACAATACTAACACCAATAGAAAGTACTTTTACACGAGTCGTTATCACCATTCTAAGACTGACGATTTGGAGAACCAAGAAATCAACCATGCAACATAACCAGTCAGTATGCCATACCATAGGTAGCATATAATATCCATGGCCATACTTGACAGCAATGTCTGAAGTTGACTATGGTGTGGACAAAAGCCAACAATTGTAGCTAATGGTAATGGTACCTGATCAAACAATCATGTTTTGTGTGCATACTTATACACTCTCATGATTGCATTCAGTTGTTCATTCAATGCAATGCCATGCACATATGCTAGAATCATGTTACTTTCTATAAAAGCTGATGCTTTTTGGAATATACTTATAGATTTGAATGGAAGGTTGAATATTTACCATCTTGTGAAGTTTCAGAACACTGGTGTATAAGCCGGGAAGTTCAGTTTTCGGTTGGTGACTGTCCACATGCAGTAGCATGCACATTGTTTAGTGATCATTTACTTTGGATTGGATTGTGCATGGCAGCTTATACAAAGGTGCTTTGCTGCTGTTGGTTCATCACAGCCCTATACACCCAGTCTTTAATCAGTGATGAAATCACAAGTCCACGATGATTTGCATACTACCACAGTCCATGCAAGTTGGATAAACTACTATAATAAATGATTATAGCTCTGTGTGTATTGATGTTGTAAAGATAATTAATATTCAAAGCCTCATGATCAGATGAACACATACATGCGGTAATAGAATTCTACAAAGCATTTTACAATGCACTAAAATTTGCTTTGAAATAAAGTACACTATTTTATAGTCATTATATCACTATTTGTAAAGTGAGAATATATTGTGGAATTACTCGCAATATTCTTTTGTCATAATTCCACAATGAAATATCATGTAGTATTTTATACTATATTCCCCAGTACTGTTTAATGTCCTGTAAAATTGTTTGCACTATATTACTGTGGTTTGTTTCAGTAAAATGTTATGCAGAATTCTACTGAGTGTTTTACAGCACAGAAAAATGCTCTGCAAAAACACTACATACTATTCCTCAGGTACTTTTCCTGTGTGTGTCTTGATACACTCGTTTAATTAGCTACTCCCTTACATTGCGTAAGTAAACAAGAGTAAACGGAATTCCGAACATTATGCAGGCGTTGACCAACATGAAGTCTCTAACGTTCGTATTGCTGACGATAGCGATCTGTTATGTTGATGGTTAGTGTGTACTAAGTAAGGTGTAAAGTTTGTATTAAACACACATACAAATACTTATGACACATTTGAGCATAGATAGTAGGAGGTAGAAGGCGCGACGCCATGACATGTGTCGTCGGTTGGGATGTGTACCTAACAATACCGAGCGTATTCAGTATATACGCTCATAGCACTAGGTGAGATATAGGCACTAAGTGAGAAAGTGGTATCGTTTTTTTTTTTTTTTATTAAACTTGGGCATTATTCAATCTCATGACCACTGTGGTCACGTGTTAGTTTCCATCAACGGTTTGTAAACTGTACCAGATGTGGGCAACGGAAAATGTGATAAATTTTAATCATTCAGAAAAAAGGCAGTTCAGAGTTTAATTTTTCTTTTTGCTGATGACACTAAACTGTTTCAAAGTATCACTTGTGACTTAGATATTGTTAAACTTCATGCTGATGCTGACAACTTTTATGAAAGGTCAAAGACCTGGTTATTGAATATTAATAACAGCAAATGTAAAAGTACCGTATAGTAAAAAAACTTTGGCAGTAAAAAAGTGTGATGAAACCCCTCTGCTGAAAAAATTAGCGGAAAAAACTGTGGCGATTGAAATAATATTTGCCAAAGTTTTTACTGCCAAAGTTTTTACTGTACGGTATCTACGTAAGGATAACGACAAGGTGTCAACTCATCAGTTAAGTAGTGTAGTAGGTAGCCAGCGTTGTTGTTGTAGCAGTACTTTTGTAGCTACTGATCTAACGACATGCTAGTAAAGGAGTGCTTCACTATGTCCTGCGATGCCAAGAGCGACCGTATTTGTGACTTAATTTGACAAAACAAGG
The DNA here is from genome assembly GCF_963678975.1 of Dysidea avara. Taxonomy (NCBI): domain Eukaryota; kingdom Metazoa; phylum Porifera; class Demospongiae; order Dictyoceratida; family Dysideidae; genus Dysidea; species Dysidea avara. Next base: position 40,665,888 of record NC_089274.1, read on the forward strand.
CTTCAACGCACAAAGCTTTGTTAGGAGATATGGCGATTTTAAGGAATCATTGTGTAATAACTTCCCAGTGCCTACAGCTGTGCAAACAAAATTTGTACCAATTGTTCATCTGTTCACTAGCTATCACTGAGTGGGTGTATACATTTCTGTTACCCAAAATTTGCCCTGTTTTGAGCAGCTTTTTTCGAGTGGGTAATAATATCACAGATGGTAGTAATAGGGTGGGGGGGGTGGGGGTGGACGGTGGTCTTAATATACGGGTATAAAATGGGGTAAGAGGATGATTGGAATCCAGAGGCCAAGTTTGGGCTCTCCATGGCCCTCAAATTACTCCACATTGACTGAGAACACTATTGGCGAGCTCTCTGTGAAGTCCCAGCTCACTACACACCATTATCACAAAGCCATGGCCATTTAATGGTGCCAATCTCACACTCGTGGCTTTGACAGGGTCGGAAGAAAGCTGCTACAGAAACCAGACTTATCAGTGCTGAAGGAAGTACAGTGTGAAATATGATAGTGTATTAGACCAGCAATCCATTTCTGGTAAAATCGTAAGTTTGATTTTGTGTGTGTGGAAGCCTTGTTATGTGAAATCCGGTCACATTTACTTTTTCAGTGAACTCCAGTAGCTAGCAGAGGTTATCACGTATATCAAAGTATTTGGCCAAATCCATCACAAAACGATTAACTACCTGACTTGCGAACGGGAAGTCGGTTGGAAATGCTATCCCAAGGAGTGCTTACAACTGTGGGGCATATTCCTAGGAAGATCTCCAAAGTCAGCTCGATCTTTATTGCGTGGTACGAGCTGATCTTCATCTCAAGTTCTAGTTTAATACTCAATGTGCTCGTGTGATCATCTAAAATAATTGGCGAAAAAACTTTGGTGAAATAAATGCTATTCGCCAAAGTTTTTTACTACACGGTATCAGAATTGGAATGTTAATGGTGAACCTCTCTGTAGTACCACTGCTGAGAAAAATCTGGGAGTTGTGATTGACCAAAACCTCAAATTTCACCAACATGCTGTAGCTACTAAAGCCAATCTTATTCTGGGACTTATTAGTAAATGCTTCAAACACCTTGATGTTGACTCCTTACCAATTTTATATAAGACTCTAGTTCGTCTTATTTAGAACAAGTACACAGAAAAATTTGGAATTTTCAACTAGAGTAGGGACCATAGCACATCGATAAAAGTACTGAAACAAGCTGGAGTAGTGCATGATATTAAATCACAGTAATATAATAAGAAGTGTTATATCCCCATTGTGCTCAAGATACATGCACAGTAGGGATATAATAACACTTCTTATTGTTTTTAGGGTTCCACCGATACAGAAAAATAACTACCGATCCGATACCGATACCTAGAAGCAAATTTTCACCGATACAGATACCGATACCGATAATTGCTATACAATTTACAATCATCTCAAGCTGGCTATGTGTGACTGTTCTAGTAGAATATATTATTGTGCAGTGACTGTTCTATTAGAGTATTTCGATCTTTTTCATGCAAACATAGTAAGTAGCAGTTGCTTGATGTTTAGCAAAGCAATTCCTGCACCTTTTATGCTAGAATAATACTCAACACTATTTCCAACTTGTTATACCTCACGTTTTGCTAGCATAGGATTTATGATGATAGTTATGGTTATGACGATTGGCGCGAGTGGCTATTAATCGGTATCGGAATACCTGAATAACCGATACCGATCGATACGAAAAGCCCAATATCGGCTCCGATACGATACCGATCCGATTATCGGTGGAACACTAATTGTTTTACTGTGATTTAATACCATGCACTACTCCAGCTTGTTTCAGCACTTTTTATCGATGTGCCTACTCTAGTTGAAAATTCCAAATTTTTCTGTGTACTTGTTTGTTAACTTTTTTTGTAATCAATTACTATGACTGGTGAACCCACGCATACTGCATCTGAAATGGCATCGCACGCCCCAATTATCATCTGAAAAGTGAAGTATCCATTATGCTTTGTTGTCAGCTATGTTCAACCCGTTACGCAGCATTTCAAACCAAGAACTGTTCGAAAAGTACCTCTGTAATCCACGCATACCAAAAGAAATGGTGCCCCACGCCCCAGTTATATCAATTATCATCTGAAAAGTGAAGTATCCATTACGCTTCGTTGTCAGCTATGTTCAACCCGTTACATAGCAGTACGAATCAACAACTGTTTAAAAAGCACCTCTGCTATGAAAAATACGGATGATTTCCGTTATGAAGGGAAGCCATCATGTGCTATCGCCAAATTGACACTTTTCGCTGTCAGCAAAGATGAATGGGAGACAAAGAAGGACACTGGTAAGTCCATGAAGAATGTATTGTACGTACTGCGGTATGCCCAAAGGCACCTGTCGGGCTGAAGCGATGTCGAACAGTGAAAAAATCAAGCCCGTAGCCTTAGCCATTATCGAGTTACGCTTGTCTGAAGGCATCAGTCAGTCAGTTACTTACTTACTTAGTCAGTCAGTAGAAAATTCCATTAAATAAAACTCCATAGCAACTTGTTGAAAGCACTTCGGGTTGATCTGAAAGCTTGTTTGGGCTTAGTTTTACCTAACCAATACTGCCTCATCGTCGTCAGGGGAAATTGAGGCTGTTTTTTGGGTGATATTATTTCGTGGGCCATGCCTACTCCTTTGTGGTCCCTACTATACAGTACGATAGTACTGTATGATTTTTCAGATTGTAGACCCTACCTATGCAGTACTATATAGATGTATTGCCAGTTACCGAGAGAGTGTCACACAAGGTGTCGTGATATGCAGAAGACGCACAAAATTGACTATAAGTAGCTAATATACCATCTCCCTGTTTTTTTGGTACCACTCCTATTAGTTTATTGGGTATTAGTGTCATTGGTACTGTATAAATGTATGAATCTTTCTGCATAGTCTCGTTCCCTAATTGCCTCTTTTTTTTCTTTTTGTGTGGGGGCAGAGAAAAAGGGTGTGATGAGTCTGCAATAGAATTTTTGTGCAGCCAGATCTACAACTTTTGGGGATTGTTGATGAATAACAAGGGCCTGTTAATGAAGCAACAATGGGAAAGCTGTGCACATTTGCTTGGCAAGCCATTAAACCCTGCATCCAAGGGCGCACATGCCGTACTTCCCATTGTTGCTTTATTAACACACGTTTGCTATTCATTACCACTAATCAACCGTCCCCAAAAGTTGTAGATCTGGTTGCACAAAAATTCTATTGGAGATCCACCAGACCTTTTTTCTCCACCCCCACACAAAAAGGAGAAAAAAAAACAGTCTGGGCACAAGACTACTTTCTACATGCCTGTTCTTTCTTTTATGATCAAACCATGGTTACCACACGCACACAAATGTAGGATTAGTAACTCTAGAAGTAACAAATTCTTGACTGTGGGCATGCATGAAATCACATGCTTGTGTTTGAATGTGTGTGTGCTTGTCTGTTTACATCCAGCAAAAGATTTGTTACAAAGATAGCGTGCACTAGTTGTTTGTTGGACTCTGGTGAACTCTTCTAAGTTTGGAAAACTGAGCACTTTGGTCCTTGTTATATGTATAACCTTATTGTTGTTTTAAAGGAACAGTTTGACGTCTTTGCAGTTACAAAACTGTTCCCCATGTTATGGTATAGCCTTGAGCTATGTCTACAAGGAGGTATGAAACAACTAAGAAGATATCAAGACTCACGGTAGTGAGTCGCAAGGCCAAGAAACACAAAGCGCCCGCTCACAAAATAAAATAAACACGCGACCACTACTGTGAGTCATTTACATGAGGGATCGATTACGCAATCTTTTAAAGTCAGGCGAATTGTTGGAGTAGTTTGTTCCATCGCCCACCCATTTACAATGCATTAGTTAAAATTATTTATTCAAATGTGCATCGTTCATTTTTTTATTTTCTTCGTCATCGCATCCCATTGGAGCAATTTTCTTTCAACCATGAAGTCATATTGTAAAAAGGCTGCGGCTATCAGGGGCTTTTTACACAATGTATCTGTACATTTAATTTCGCTAAAAGTTGTTTGTTAGTTTATGAGATCGCTTTTGTGCTCTTTGAAGATTCAAACTTGCCACCATGACATCGAGATGTGAGGCGCCTGCCTCAATTCCCAAACCCAAACAGTGTGGAAATGGTTAGCCATAGCGAGCTGGCTGATTTCATTGTGCTGTCAACTCTTGGTTTAATTGTGAGTCCAGTCACTGATTTGTTTTAAATTCGCCACAGTATGCCTCCACTGACTCGTTATAGCGTGACTCCGGCCCATGCAGGGCCGTACATAGCTATAGCCAGCTGTTTCATACCCGCTGTAGTGATATAGTTGAAGTAACTTACTGCTACATTACCCGTGCATGTCTTTAATCCCGCCCCAGCCCTTCAGTGCTTGTGAAACTTCAGTGTTCACTTAAAAAGCCAGCATCAGCGCATCACCTTTCAGCACTTAACCCACAATTATAGAAACTCTTTAATGATAGCATGAATATACTGTAATAGTAAACATTTACATTATGATGATCCCATAAAATTTAAAAAATGACTACAATAGCACAAGAAGCCAGATACACTAGTGTTTGGCTATGAAGTACCGTCAAGAGTTCATAATATAGTAGTGGGGTCTTGGTAGCTACCACATATTAATTTTTCTTCACCATTTGCGTGATTTGTCCATTGACCATAAACTCACCCGCCAACAGTCACAACATCAGTATCCACCCTGCATATACAGAAAGGGATACAGTATGGTAAGGCACAGCTAACTAAAAACATGTAATCATATAGTCAGACTATAAACACTTAATTCCACTATTATGATTATTGTGAAAGCATCCCACATAGCCATTCCAGATGTATTCAGCATACTGCAGCAGTTGATGAATATATTACTTGATCTGTTTGTGGTTCTCACCTACATTGTTGACATAACAATTTTTGTTGCTAGGAGACATATAAACTAGGAGGGACTAATGGTTATAGCATAATGGTAAACAAGTTACACAACAGCAAAGGAAATTTTAAAAGTAGAAGACAATTATTTTGTAGTATTTCCAGTCCTGATTGTTTGAGAATAAGCACATTAGCTGCTATAAGCATGAAAAAAGCAAGACAGACTAAATTTTAACATGCAAACTCATTATGCACCTACCAACCTCCCCTTGGATGTAAAGCCTGTAAGTGGGGCTTTACAAGGCGAATTGACATGAAACTGCTGCTTCACTATGGGGAATTTGACAATCATTCATTAAACACCCAAGTATTTTTTCTACGCTATGTCAAATCCCCCACATTGCAACTGGAGCCAATGGTGGGGATTTGACACAATAGGTTTGTCCTATCATTTAACATTCGGTTGTGCCCGCTATAGCCCTATATATGCCCAAGGGGGGGGGGGGGGGGGGGGGGGAGGGGGCTAGTAGGGCAATACATTGATATGTGCATTATATATAATATGGAGCATCTACTGGGGTAAGTAGATTAAGCCTGTACCTTGCGGGCCTAAGCATGTTCCTCTCCTGTTTGAAAAAAATCTTTTATTACCTGGAGTTTGTCTGTCTGACACCTTCAACATCACAAAAAGCTATCTAAAATGGTTAATTTAGCTTTGACCATTGGCAAACTACAACACTCAACAATTATATCAGAGTATACATAACTTTATATATCTGCCCAGTTTCTATATAGTAGGGTCCATGGTTGTCTCAGATCTGCTTATATTATTATTATCACATCAATCAATCAATGCATAGTAATTACGGCCTACTGTATGTACGCATTGAGCTGAGCCCTCAAAAATATTAACTCATTTGTAGTATTGACTTACCTGCTAATCATTCAAATGCCTGACACATTATTTATAGCCAAAGTTTTCACCATACATTATAAGAGAAGCCATGAAAGTATATAGCCTATTAACCTTTCCTGAGCTGTTGGTGAAAGCACTTGTTTGCTCTTGACATCTTTGTTGTCATCACCAACCATCTTGGTTGGTTGAAATGTTGAGAAAATATCCTCTTTCATTTTTAGCTGTTTTCTCAGGGTTCAGCTCAACTTGTTCACGGTCTGACCCACGCAGCTAGAACAAGCCAGCTACAAGGCTCTGACAAGGGGTGTCACATCGGCTCACGCTGTAGGTAGATCTGCGACCACGGTCAAAGTCTTGACTGGCAAAATTTTCACCTTGACCTTTGACATCTTTGACCTGTGACTTGAGAATTTCTTGTCAAACTTTTGACCTCCACTTATTTCTCTATTTACCTATACGCACCTGCGCTTGTAACCTAGTATGATACTTTCTTAGTGTGTGCTACCAGCAGCTGGGAGAGAAAAACCATTATAATTATGGTGAAATGACTGTTGGAGCTTTAAATCATCTTCTTGGAGATCCTTACTTCTTGTGAGTTACGTATAATTCCGTAAACTTGATAGTTAGCTACGTATAGTTTTCGATTGTGGGTTTCAAACCTTCCATATCGTCTTGACTCTTGACCCACTGTAAGAGCTATTTTGTGGCCTTGACCGTTGACTTAGAGTTTGACCGCGATCGCAGATCAACCTACAGCAAGAACCTGAGTGACATCCCCTTGCTCTGGCCCAGTGGCGTAGCCAAGGGTGGGCCTGGGTGGGCACATGCCCACCCAAATTTCACTAGGAGAGCGGTGCCCGCTTGCTTTTGTTATTACTAACAAGAGACAAGTACTTGGTAGTGTGACATCTTCGTTGTAAATCAGCAGTTGATATTGATACAAGTTCAATAAACACATCACTTGATCCAAGTAGTTTAGTACTTTCTATTCAACACACAGCATCACGTGATCCAAGTTTTAGGCGGGGAAGAGAGGGAACATGAGGAAGGAAGGAGTCCAGTCTACTTTTCACATCTGGAATATTGAATTGTGAGCAACAGCACAGATATTCTTTGTTGGCGGGGTGAAGTGACCTAGCGTGATAGACACGGCAAATAATGGTGTTTAAGTCTTTTGAAGGTGAAAAATTGCAATTAATGGCTGAATTAAGCCATACGATTATCTCAAGAGTCAGGCTGAAGTACAAAGAGTTGCGTTCAATTACAGATGAGTTAAAAGAGACCAAGACAAGGAAGTGTGATAAGTTAGTTTCAATTTCCAGCTTCTATATCATTCATGCAGTAGCATTAGACTAGTGAAATAAGCTGCAGGAACAGCAGCATAGCGTATAGCTAGCAAGATACATTTATGCCCTTTTGAAACAGTTTTAAAACCAAATGTATGTAGAGTCCACTAAGGATGGGGTTGCATTTTGTACTAGTTAGTTGCATGGGATAAAATGTGTGGGTGAGTGTGCCCACCCATCCGTGGAGGCCTGGCTACGCCACTGCTCTGGCCTACACTGACAAGCATAGTATATAATCCCAGGAAGCTACTATGGCATGGGAGATTCCTGTCAAAAAATACAACAGTAGTTATATAGCCGTTTACAATGACTTAACTATACACGAACTTACCCGGAAATTTGCTGGGAGAATAGTGTGATGCATTCAGTGCCATCAGGTTTCATGTCCATTCCGGGGCATACATTCAGCAACAACTCGCAGCTGATTCGGCTCCACTTGTCACGCACAGATTTCGACTAGACTAGTTATATCACCAACCCACTACTTCAGCAAGAACAGTTAAGACTGTAGCCTCGACTTTGCTGGTTCTTATCTTACGTGAAACATCACGCGAGATATCACGTGAGTCCTTGTGGGAATTTGAACATTATTTTCAGTTTGAATGAATTTTCTCTTAGCAAGTCACTTTTAGTAGCGCTTCTAAACACTGAACGTGGAAGCTTTTGCTACTAATTTAGTTAGCTAATCTGTTGCTGAAGCTGTTATTATGCATACATGCATTCAGTGTCTCCTATGTAATATAATACTTAGCTAGCTGTATGTTCTCTAGTCAACAAAAAGTAGTGATATCCTGTGCCAAAAACAGCCCAGCTGTAAAGAAAGGCGAGGCCAAGAATGCACAAGTACATGTTCATGGAGTAACCAAAAGACATTATATCAAAACCTGGCCAAGAAAGCATTTACAGTATAGGCACTTTTGTGCATTCATTTTCTGTATGCTTCACATTATCACATCCAGCTAGTTGTACATGTGTGCTTGCAATATAAACAATACTACTGAGATGATAAAAGATGATTAGACTGCATTGTTACCAAAATTAATTTAACTAAAAATTTACAATTGGTTTCTACTTGGCCATCTTTTTATTTTAATATACAGTGCAAAAAGATGGCCAAGTAGAAACCAATTGTAAATTTTTAGCTAAATTAATTTTGGTAACAATGCAGTGTAATCATCTTTTATCATCTCAGTAGTATTGTTTATATTGCAAGCACACATTTACGGTTAGTTGGATGTGATAATGTGAAGCATATAGAAAATGAATGCACAAAAGTGCCTATACTGTAAATGCTTTCTTGGCCAGGTTTTGATATCATGTCTTTTGGTTACTCCATGAACATGTACTTGTGCATTCTTGGCCTCGCCTTTTTTTTACAGCTGGGCTGTTTTTGGCACAGGATATGCTTTACAGTATCAGTCCATCATTGTTTAGTTTTAGCTTCTATATCATTAGCAATAGCTTAGTCTAATGAGCTGCACAAACAGCAGTGTATATAGTAGCTAGCTAGGTACATGTATGCAATTTTTCAAAAGCAAATAAAGAGTCCACAGAGATGGGCTCGTTTTTCTAGCTAAATACTGTAGAGTTGGGTTGTTTATGAAACTTTTGTAAAAATACATACTATTTGTTAGGCGCATATGCCTAATAAATGATTATGGTGTGTTTAATACAGGTTTGTGCTGGTCACCACACCAGTGTATAAGGATATTTGACTCAATTTCTGGGTGAAATCCTTCGTGATGAACAAGAATATCACAATCCAGAAGGCTGATTTGCTGTATACATAGTGAAGGTAGACCTCAAGGAGATGTAAGCATTCTAGGAGACATTAATTTTCCGGTACCTCCAGCTTTTCTTCCTGTGTGTAGCTTTGTTGCATGTTGAGCCTCACATTTGGCCACGTCCACAAAAAATGTGTAATGTGCTTAACAAATAATATGCACTTTATAGACACATGCACTTAACAACCTGAACCTATGGTAGTTTGCATGGGGACAGTCAGACCTTGTGCCTGGGCAATCCTGAAAGCTAGCTACCCCCTGACTGTACCAAACCAATACTGCCAAGTCATCGTGTAGGAAAGGTGGTATAGATGTTACTTGGCAACAAACTTCATGATCCTTAATATACAGTAATATTTCACTGATATACAAATATCTATGAGAGATTAACTGCAGTAAAAATGAACTTCTGGTAATTAATCCATTTGAACTGCATAATATAGTCAAACAATCACTAGTACTACATAAACTAAGAAATATGCATACATAGGATTTAATTTTGTAATGTAGTACTGCAAATATATGGTACACATATAAGGCCACGAAAAATTAATTATATATGTTCTGGTTCACTGTGGTCATTTGTGTTACTGGATTATTTGCACAATCACCATGCAATGATAGTCAAAAGTTTATAATTTTTGTGCTGTTGAAAGATTTTGTATGTCTTGTAAACACTCTATTCTTATGAAAGATGCACCAACTTTATACGTCAATTGTGTTTGTCCCTATAATTCCATGTACTGCTATGTTAAATGCATTGGACTACATCAAAAATTTTCTAACAAAAAAGTAGTCTGGTCACATGGTCAAGGTAGGACCAGAAACATATGATAAGCCTAACCTTAGTTTAACCAATATCAAGTAAAGACCACAATTCATTTTGAAGTTACTAAAGTGATTGGGATCCTTTAAAATTTGGTATAATTGTACGGCTGTGTCCACAAAAGTACTAGACACCTTGTTACAAATGTTAATGTAAAAAGATTTATTATACTCACAGTTATTAGTATACTTAATTATTTACCTTACACGCAGCTACAGTACATTGTACTTTAGGGTTATTTTTCAAGAATTTGGGGTTGTAGACTACCCAGAATGTTTTCTATCAGCATATATATCCAACGGCTTATAGCAGGATGATAAATGTGTTTGTTCATAACATTTTGATAATACAATAGAACCTGTGTTTAAACTGACCATTGCAATAATCCCTAAATATGTCATTTGTGTACAAAGTAACCAGCCTAATGCAACCACCTGGGTAATAAGAAGTCCACAGGTGACTAGAATAGAGACAGGTTTCACTGTATAAAGTATTAATTTTGTGAAGTAGCTAGTTGAATTACGTATGTGAAGCAAGTAGTAATATGTTATGCTATTTGTACATTTCTGATCAATACAGTGACTCGATCTACTTCTTGTATTAATGGACTACCTGAAAGTATATCATTAACAGACAAAGATACTGTACCCACTGGGGCTTTCATGTTTTTTTATAACAGATTTACATGTAGTGGAACAATAACTCAAATTTCTGTTGGTTATAAATTTACTAATGGTACTGGAGAAGGTGTATATTTTCAGCTAAGGAGGGAAACAGACAATGGTGATATAATTGCAGCAGAATCAATACCTTTACCAATAATGAATATGAATAATTCCCAGTTTGACAGTGATGGTTCTTATATTCAAAATATCTATAATATATCGCTTGAATTTCAACAAAATGATTTTGTCAGTTTTTTTATTCCAAGTGACTCACCTGTTAGTGTGTTAGTTGATAGAGCAGGAAATAGTGGCAGTTATGTTGAATGTAAGGCACTTGGTCTAAGGAACTGTTCCAGTCGTGCACATCATATGGGAATTGTGAACACATCACTTCTACGACAGCTTCCAAGATTGGGCAATCCGCAGATAATGATAGCAACTGGTAATGTATTATATTAGCTATACACTTGATGTAGTTAACTTTAGTGCAGTGTTTTTAGTATTTTGTGTCTTTCCAAATGTTGTGTGCTGAATATACATTAAAAAAAAAAAAACAAAAAAAAAAAAACAGCCAAACTGTGAAAAAGGGTGCAGCCCTCAAAAAGAGCAGGGTGAAATAGTTGTAAAATCAAAACGTGGCAGCCAAGAAGTGACTGTAATTATGCTAATGCCAATCATTTTTAATAGGTACAACTTTGACTTTGATTACCTAAGCAATTGTCATGAAGGAAATCGAGGCATGATATAACAGGCTAGAAACACCCATACCTTCATGATCTATACTGTATGGTACTCTTGATAGGCTTTGCTATGTACCAGGCATGCTAACTTCAATTTATTGGTGAGCAGTAAACTTCATTGTACAGTATTTGTGGTAGCATTGTTGGCATTTAATACAGTTGACAGGACAGTTGTGAATACACATACAGGGTTATGAGTTTATGTACATATGTTCTCTGTGTCTATTAAGGGGCTTCTGCTGTACATCTCTCATGTATGCTTGTTGTGTATTCTGCTACAATAGTTAGCTGCACTGAAGGATTCTCCATGTTTAGACTAATCCATACAGAAGAAACTTCGGCTGTTACAAAAGCTCTAAACAGTATACATAAAGTTCAAGGTCACTATTTATATCCTGATTTTTATTTCCATTGCAATGTAAAGATAACAAGATTTCGTGGATTGTTTGTAGTAAATTCTTCTACGACAATTTCAAGCTCTGTCCAGTTATGGAGAAATATTAGTGAGCAGTTATCCATAGCACTTGTAGTGGAATTTCCATTAAACTTTACAGCAGATTATTCAAGATGTGATGATTCACAATGTGCTGTAGACTATCAACTTCCATCTGAACTGCAAATTGTAACTGAAATTGGAGATTTTGTTGGGTTTTATTCCCTTAATGGCTCTGTGAACCGACCGGTGTTTCAAAGTGGCAGTGAAAATGATTTTTATGGATACGGAAGCAATTGCAGTCTAAGTAAACTACCATTGCCAACAAACAGTTCTAATTCTGGATTCTTATCTGATACCATCCCTGTATCTCCACTCCTATTCTTTGATTATGGTAAGTACTGTACACATATATATTAACACCATTGCTGTTCTGAATGGGTATACCCAGTTGACTGTACTTATTGAGATAAAGTATTTGGGGGGTACAGGTATACATGTGTTCTGCTTTGGTCATATGTAGACAGGGCCGCCCAGAGAAATTAAGGGGCCCAGGGCAAAGAGTTAAAGTGGGGCCCCAGAGGCAAGGAGGTTTCCATTCTGAATCACAACTTTACCCAAGCTGTAAGTTGAAGACGAAAAAAAAAAAAAAAAGGTCATGACCTGCTAACAATGACAATAGCTACCCCTCACCAACTATGTCTCCTTATCTATAAGCTTACTACACTGCTCCTCTGAAGAATACTGTGACTGCTCTATTAGAGTATATCGATCTTTTAAACAGGTATTCATGGGGCCTCCTGGGGCCCCTTTCAGGCTGGGGCCCGGGGAAAAATGCCCCAGTTGCCCCCCCCCTGTGGACGGCCCTGTATGTAGACTATATTTATTGAATATTGAATGTACACTGAATAACTTTCCTATATACGTATAACATAGGAGCACATCAAAATACCATATGTGGCATGATATGCATGTATACAAAATACTTACTATGGAGCAAGATTTTCATTCTGTCCATAGATGGCATGCTTGTGTTACCAAACAAACCTGGCCAATACACATTCTAAAAGTTCCTCTTACATACGTACGTGAACATTATATTATGCTCCCAAACAGTATCGTTGTTGAAACTTTGAATCCATTTCATCAACAAATTTGGTGCAACAATGAAGGCAATTATTAGCTTACATTTAAGTTATGTAATTCTCATTCACCCCATTAACATTTCTCTACCAAAAATTGATGTTTTGTTGGATGAACGGCTTGATAAACGTGAGCTATGGTTGTAGAGAGAGTTTGATTCTTTTTTGTTCTATGGCTTAGCAAACTAATGTACTGCACATACATAGTATCTGACCTTACCACAGACACCTGCAGAATGATTCACGGAAGAAAATATTTGCAAATGGCTCTCCCAAAACTCCAGGATAAATGAATAGGTGGTCAGCACACACACACACGCACGCACGCACACGCACACACACACACACACACACACACACACACATGTAGAATATAGCGTGTTCGATCATGTGACTCAATATTCTCTATTAAAGCACACCATACAGACACTTATGTTATACAAACATACGTACAGGAAATATATACAAATGTCTACATGTCACATCTCCCCTCTTTAAGCATTTGCTTTAGTATCGTAAGCGATCTGGGGGATGGATAGCTGTTCCTGTTTGTAGGCGAGTAACAGGTCTTGAATAGTTTGTTGGAGTAGGGGCTTCTGTAAGTTGGGAATCAGATCGAGTTCGTAAATGTGCTCGATTTCTTCTAAGTTCTCCAGAGGGTGTCTCAACAACATACGATCGAGGTGTAGTAGCAGAGTGTGACACTTGTGCTGGTATCAGTCTTAACTGAACTCGGCTATCAACCCACACAGGCTGGTTTTCTGGTAGCTCTGGTAGATTTCTTACTCTATGCCGTCAGTCATAGTTTTCTTTCTGTGCCTGCTTGTATTTTTGATCTAATGCTCTAAAGTGTTGAGTGTGCTCCCAGTTCGGCACAAGGTGGTCATTCACTTGGGAAACATCTGTCCTTATCTTCCTCCCCATTAGCAATTCTGCTGGACTAAGTCCACACCAAAGTAGGGGAGTTGCTCAATAACTAAGTAGTGCCTTGTAAGGGTCCACTGTATGTTCCAGTAATTTCTTCACTGTCTTAACCATTCTTTCTGCTAATCCATTAGCTTGAGGGTAATAAGGGCTTGTTGTTGTATGTTGGAATTCATACACCTGAGCAAATTGTTTCATCTCCAGTGAGTCAAACTGAGGTCCATTATCAGTCACCAGAATCACAGGGATGCCGAATCTGGCAAAAATAGCTTTTAAGTGTGTTATGATGCTGGAGGAGGTGGTGGATGTAAGCTTCTGCACTTCTACAAATCTCGAGTAGTAATCAACTACCAACAAGTAATTACAGTGTTTTAGCTCGAAAAGATCAGCAGCAACTCTTTCCCACGGATAGCTGGGTAGAGGTGTTGTTAACATAGGCTCTCGGGGTGGAACAGTAAGTTTCTGGCAGGTTGGACATGACTGAACAAACTCTTCTATTGCACTAGTGACTCCTGGCCACCATACTGAAGTAGCAACACGGAGTCTACATCTTTGTATTCCCTGATGACCAAGGTGTATCTTCTGTAGTGCTTGCTGCCTCAAACTCGATGGTACAACAATGCGAGTTTGGTACAGTAACAATCCATTGGTGAGGGTGAGGCTACCCCGATATCTCCAGTAATCCTTCAATTCTCTACTTAGTTGGTTTCTACTTGGCCACCCTGATGTGCAGAATTCAATCAGTTGTACACAGAGTTTGTCAGTTGCTTGAGCTTTGGCATACATTTCTAGCCGTTCTTCACTTGCAGGTAAACTTGCTGTGATAGACTGTACAAACTGCTCTGTCTCACTGGGGATTAGACCAGACTTGTCTGCTGTTTCTTGAAGGGGAGCTCTAGACAGCGTGTCTGCAGTATACAATGATTTGCCTGGCACATGATGAATAGTGTATTGAAATCTCATGAGTCGGAGTCTAAACCGCAGGACACGGGGTGGTAGGAGGTCTAAGCTTTTCTGCCCTAGAAGAGGGATGAGGGGCTTGTGATCCGTTTCCAGATGAACAACTTTTCCCAGCACATACTCTGAGAATTTCTCTAATGCCCATGTTAATGCCAGTGCCTCTTTCTCTATCTGGGCATAGTGACATTCTGTTTCACTCAATGAACGGGAAGCAAAAGTAACAGGGCGCCATTTATCTTCTTGCTGCTGTAGGAGAACAGCTCCCAAGCCGTAACTAGATGCATCTGCAGAGATTTTGGTTTTTGCTGCAACATCATAAAGTGCTAGTACTCTGGTAGAAGAAATTTCTTCTTTAAGTTTCCTAAAGGACTCTTCTTGGGAATCAGTCCATGCCCAGGAATTCTTGGTGCTTAATAGGTCACGAAGTGGCTTAGAAATTTGAGCAATGTTTGGTGAGAACTTAGACATCTGATTAACCATTCCCATGAACCTCCGGAGCTCTGTGATGGATGATGAAGGCTTCATGGCTGAAATAGCTGCTGTTTTCCTTGGGTCTGGTGAAATTCCCTGCTTGTCAATAACATGGCCAAGAATGTGATTCGTGGCTGAGAAAATTTGCATTTCTCACCATTCAGTGTAATTCCAGCTGCTTTAATCCGTTCCAGAGCTGCCTGAAGTCTTGAGTCATGTTCATCTGGAGTATTCCCAAAAATCAGTATGTCATCTATGTGGCATAGTACACCTGGAAGATCTGAGAGGACTTCATTCATTTGACATTGAGATACTTCTGGTGCACTTGTTATACCAAATGGGAGTTTATTAAAACAGAATCGCCCGTATGGTGTTATGAATGTTGTTAACAATCTGGACTCTGTGGCTAAAGGGATTTGCCATAATCCACTATTAGCATCAAGTTTGCTAAACATTGTTGCACCTGTCAGTTGTGCTAAGGTAGTGTCCACCTTTGGCATGGGGTGTATTTCCCGTAAAACATTCTCATTAAGAGGCTTCATATCCACACAAATTCTAACTGCACCTGAAGCCTTTGGCACAACCACCATTGCTGCACACCAAGGGGTAGGTTCTTTGACACAGGATATAACACCTAAGCTTTCCATGTGCTGTAATTCTGCTTGTACCTTTGGCCTTAGTGCAAGGGGGATATTTCTTGGTGTGCTTAATGCACGTGGTTGAGCATTAGGCTTCAAGTTGATCTTGTACTCATGTGAAAATGTGCCCAGGCCAGTAAACAATGATGGGTACTGTGAAACAATACTAGTACTATTATCAACAGATTGTACATGTGATAACAACTTCAAAGCCTTGATGGCTGGAAATCCTAACAAATTGTTTGTAATGTTCTTTACAATGTAGACAGGTTGTGTACAACAGGATTCTTCGTGTGTAAGAGTAAGAGATATCTTACCCAAAACTATCAGTCTGGTCCGATCTGGGCCGCAGAGTGTTGTGTCTGGTGGTTGCAAAGGTTCTGTCTGGTTCAAACTGTTCCATGTGGCCTCAGACAATACCGTAACTTCAGCTCCTGTATCCACTTTGAATTTTATCGAGTTCTGTCCAATCCTCACTTGCAATTCCCACATGTTACCATTGATATTCTCCACTGTATCAAGGTACTTGACGTCTTCATACTGCTGAACTTGTTCATTAAGTGGCTGTTCTGTTGTGACAGAAATCGTGGCAATGGTGTTTGAAAGACATTGGGAGCTGAAGTGCCCACGTCTGTTACATCTAAAGCAGGTCGCCTCCTTTGCTGGGCATGATTGTCGAGGATGTGCTCCTGTGCCACATCTTCGGCATTTGTTGAATGTGGGTTTATCTGAGGTTGGTGGAATTGCTGGCAACTTTCTCCTGGTGGGGAACTGTTTTACTGCATCCAGAGAACTGCTTTCTTGCTTGATAAGCGGTCGTTGCAAGATATCTTGCTGGGTTCTGACGGATTCTCGTTGGCAAATTAACTTCTTCGCTTTGTCCAGAGTAAGTTCTGGTTCTAGTTGCAAACGTTCTGATAGGGCGGAGTCCCGAATCCCTACGACTAAGCGGTCGCGGATTAACTCATCCTTCATTCCTCCAAACTCACAGTTCTCAGCTAACCTATGAATTTCTGTAATGAAACGGTCAGCCGGTTCCCCTGGAAGTTGGCTGCGCTGGTTAAACCGAGTGCTCTCGTAAATTACGTTTTCTTCACCTTGAAATAACTGTCAAACTCTTCAATAACTTTCTGATATTTCTTTCTATCATCAGTTGAGATACGAGTAGTGTCCAATACTTCCTCCGCATCTTCTCCCAGGCAATATAACAAAGTGCTGACTTGGCGTTCTTCGCCTTTCTCTGCTAGCCCTGACGCCTGACGATACTGCTCAAAGCGCCGCTTCCACTTCGGCCATTCTTCGCTGTTAGCAAACAAAAACGGGGTTGGAGGCTGTAGATTCGTTATTCTGACACCATGTAGAATATAGCGTGTTTGATCACGTGACTCAGTATTTTCTATTAAAGCACACCATACAGACACTTATGTTATACAAACATACGTACAGGAAATATATACAAATGTCTACATGTCACAACACACACACACACACACACACACACACACACACACACACACACACACACACACACACACACACACACACACACACACACACACACACACACACACACACACACACAATGTATACCACACGCATGCAGCTCAAACACATTACACTCACTCACACACATTTTAACACATGTATACTGTACAATGCACACAACTCAGTACTGTGTTACTTTCTCTAACTATAGAGTGCACTTAAAAGTTCCTATTATTGTATTCATGTGTATAGTCAGTATTCATCTACTTTGCATTTAATTATTAATTTTGTAGTAAATATTGACAAGACTTCAATTCCTTCACCAACTACTACGAGGGAGCCAAGCTGTTACTCAATGAATCTCAACAGAGTATCTCCTACTATAAGCAATCTGTCCAAACATGATAAAAAGTCTTCTAATTCAACGATTATAATTGTTGTTTCTATTGCAAGTTGTTTGGCATTAGCAATGATTGTGATAGTGTCACTGATAATCTATTATAAGAGGAAACTGAAAAAGTCAAGTAAGTGTTAAAAGTACTTAAGCTTCTCTTCATACATACAGTATAGTTGTATTTACTGTCACCATAATGTATAGAGACAGTAAAACAATAAAGCAACAGATTGTTGATCAGTCATTGATTCTTGGTGTAAAGTGGACAACTATTATTCTAAAGGGTCTAACATATTATCAGCAGACTCTACATTGGTGACTACACTTTTAACTTCAGTACCACCACACTGCCAAGTATATAAAGTATCACTGAGTTTCAATCTTTTGTGTTTATTAAGTACTATAGGGATCATACACAGTTAGCACATCCTATTTACATACATAGATTCAGAAAGCCAAAAATAAAAAAAATTAGCTAATGCATTTCTGAGTAAGCTCACCTCATTGATAACCAGCACAGTTTTTTAATTTCATTTCCTTTGTCTATAGATAGGCAAAAGAATGACCAGCCGAAGTTTTAGCCTCAAAAGTCAAGAACTTCAGAAGCTACTGCACTTCAAAGTGGCAGCAACAGAAAGATTGATTTGTACAGTTAAAACTTTTAAATGCAGTATTATATGGAGATGTAACTTATACCATCATAACAGACAAATCCATTGTTTGGTAGATTATGTCTTACAAGTACTTCCTATGGCCAATAAAAATTGTGAGCAAAATATGAACAAAAACCACACGGTAAACTATATATCTGGTGTCTTATTGGGAGCATTGGTAGAAAACAAAGATTTTCAAATTCCTCTTGTGCTTTGGGAAATAATATGATATACCAAGGTTTTTTGTCATAGCAATTTTCTTCATTGTGAAACAAGTTCTCAAAACTTCACAGTAAAGATTATGGTTAATACATTCTACCGTAAAATTAGGCTTGCAGGATCTTGCAAATCCAACAATGAAGCGAGCGGTACTTTGTATTATATACGGTACCACTTTAGTATGGACATTCAAAGGCACTGCCTAGGGCTTAACTCGCATATTGACTGGCGATATCCCAAGCAATATCATAGGAATGCGGTTTGTTCATGGCTTTGATTTTAACCAATTCAAAACATATGATACGCTTTGACCTGTTATATTGAGGGAAATGGAGCAATAGAAACGTGGGTTTTGGTTTACAGGTTAGAGTAGGTTCAGTGTACTTACTAAGTTTTGACTAGTTGATAGTTACTATATTCAAAGACGAATGAACAGCCGTAAAATAATCATTTGGGCAATACATGGATACATACTTCTACCCACCAAGTGTCAACCATTGAGCAGATCACAGAACAACACAAAAGTGGGAACTAGATTTAAATAGGTGAGTGGTTTGGATTGATTAGTGGGTAAGTTTGTCCTTTATCACCTATCTTCATTACATACAAAGGAAAAAGTTATGAAAAAAGATCAATCGCATACGATCGCTTTGATGTGATGCAAACAAATGCTCATAACTTGTAACTTGTGTGTCCTTGGGTCTACTGCAACAAAAAAGATTTCAACTTCTTTTGAGTAGGCAAAATAAGATGATATCCAAGTTTTTATTGCTAGTCCCTTCCTTCACTGAGAAAAAGGTGTTCAAAAATTTATGCAATTATTTCAATAATATGCAAATGTTTCACCCATTGTATTCAATACTTTATACTGTAAATTTAGGCTTATGCAATTGTGTCAGGTTTTCGTAGATCCAGTCACATATATCAGCAATATCCCTCACAGCCGTGGTATATGAACTATTACATAACCAACAAGGCATAATTGTATATATTATAAGTATAAGGAAAAATAAGGAATTTTAAGTTCAATTAGGGATCATAGGAAAAAAGTAGGGAAACAAGGGAGGTCGCCTACACCTGCAGATAAACTAGTGAACATTTTATCCCTAATCCAGTCTATACCTGTTTGTTTACTTTTTTGTAACATTATTATGACTGGTGAACTTGCACATACCACATCAAAGAAAAAGATGGCGCCAAAGTTAATGTTTTCGTCTGAACGTGTGCCCCAGTTATCAATTACTGACTCGAAAGTGAAGTGGTCATTTTGCTTCCCTTTTCAGCTATGTTCAGCCCGTTACATAACATTACAAACGAAGAGCAGTATCATGAGCACCTCTGCAATCAATCCAGTCACCACAGAAAAATCCCGTTTACAAACAAGAAGCCTTGCATTGCGCTACCGCGAATAGGCACCTTGGGCAGTCAGCAGAAAGAAATGGGACACAAAGGAAGACAAAAATTAATCCATTATGCATGCATTGTACGTACTGCAGTATGCCAAAAGGCACATCTCAGGACAAAGTGACATTGAACAGTGAACAAATCAAGGCCATAGCCTTAGCTGTTATTGCCTGAAGGCATCAAGGTTTATGCCATTATTAAGATTTATTATCATCAACATCATTGCGGCCATTTCATGGCCACCACCTTTGGCCTCACTCTTTTATAGAGCTTGACTGTTTTAATTTGCATGGATTAATATTAGCTTCTTCGCACACTTAGTCTTTATTGTACCAGAATGCCTGCACTTTATCTTTATGCTGTGCACATAAATAATAATGAATAACAGATTATATAAATATTTGTAGTTTGCTGTTAGTAGAACCTATGTGTTCTATCAATAAATATTTCTGCAGAACGTCGTGTGCTGACTTCTGGAGAATTGAGTGCTACATATCATAGAATAGTGGATCACTCTCCATTTACACATTACTATCACATAGATTCAGATTCTCATCCTGGTCGTTTTAAACATAGGGTAAGCTAGTAAGTGCCATGTGTTTACATAGCATTATCATGATTTTAGAATTTCAAATCAAGAGCCACTTCATCTACTGTAAGTAACTGTTTTGGAATAATTGAGTATATATCTTAATACTTTTTAATAGCAGATCAGTGGCTCCTATGTGACTATCAGTGAAGTGGTAGGTAACCAAATATTATAAATTGGTAATAGTATTGAATCTATTGATGGTATCACAATAAGTAGTTACTGTATTTTCTCAAAGAGATACCACCAACTGCATATGTACCAAATGCTGCTTTTGCATTAATTTAATGACCAAGAAACCTTAGTTGAAAACTAGTGAACTATCCACTTCACTATGTGCGTATTCACTAGCCAAGTATGATACAAGTAGGGATGAAATGGTGTTGTGGGTGTTGCTAATTTCTCTGTTTTACACTATGTCACAAACAGATAAGCCAAGGTATGTTTGG
Organism: Dysidea avara; assembly: GCF_963678975.1. Taxonomy (NCBI): domain Eukaryota; kingdom Metazoa; phylum Porifera; class Demospongiae; order Dictyoceratida; family Dysideidae; genus Dysidea; species Dysidea avara. Next base: position 40,686,829 of record NC_089274.1, read on the forward strand.
TTAAGGAAAACCTAATGGTAGTGTGTTTTGCAGACTGGTTTCATTACAACAGACTCTTAACATATTATGTAGCTCTTGAAATGCTGGAAACACTATCATAAAGATCACGCCACAACTGCTGATATTGCTGTTTCTTATACATTGCAAAGATACATTGCATGCACATATCATATTAGAAAAACATCTGCCAGTATTAAAACCATAGAGTACCCAAATATATATACTAGTTTTAAATATTGAAACATGGGAATAGAGATCGCTGAAAAAGTAAAGAAACAAGGGTCAAACAAGCCAGCATGTTAAACACACAGAGATCTCTATTTGGACTCAGATGGATATGGTAGAAACTAAGGAAAAAACAGTAGTTTCTCCATAAATCAGGGGCAGATAAGTAGAGGAAATGCTTCTTTATAAAGGTTTAGTACTTAAGTCCAAATATAGATCTGTGTTTGTTTAACATACTGGCTTGTTTGACTCCTACTTTTTTCAGCAATTTCTATTCCCATGTTTTAATTTTTTACACTAGTAATAATAAGATGAACAAAATGGCATAATATTATTTCAGTTATTTAAAAAAAGTAGCTTTAGTGGTTCCTTTTGACTTCATATTTCCAGTGGGCCTATACTTCTTCCAAATTAACTTCTAAGAGATCTTTTGTGGTTGGGGGAGCTTCCTAAGGTGGTGTTTAGGTGTGTGTGTTCTATTAGGATTTTGGCAAAATAACATAGGCGATCTCTATCATGAACCACTACTGTGGTTCGTGATATATTTATATGGGCAAGCTATACATTGCTTTGAAGCATAGCACATGGCTATTCCTAACAAGTTTAGCCATTAAATTATAGTGACTGCATACAAGCATTGCTTATTTTTCTATTCGTTATGATGTAGGCAGGTACCATACAGCTACTGGCCTATAGCTACTTATCTAAAGTTCCAGTTCCAAGTGCAAGAGCAGTGAAGGAGCTAACATTGTACAAGTGTAAGAAAAAGTTTAGAAAATTTCCTTACAGTTGTTTATTTTATTTTTGCAATAACATAATCTGCACAAAAATGGCCAAGCTGTGAAAAAAGTGGCGGCCTTAAAAAGCCGGGTGAAAAAAGTTGTGAAATCAAAGGTGGTGGCCAACCAATGGCTGCAATGATGTAAATTTTAAGAATGCACATAGCCATTATTAGCATTAATATCATTGCAGCCATTTCTTGGTTGCCACCTTTGATTTCACAACTTTTTTCACCCAGGATTTTCAGGCCACACCCTTTTTCACAGCTTGGCTGTTTTTGTGCAGATATCACTTGTTTTTGTAATTGCAAGTTCCAAAGCCAGTATTGATACTTCCTATTAACTTTTTTCCCTTTACTAGAGGAATCATCGAAGACTGCATGGCTATGTGTATTTAAGTACGAAGAACTGAAATAAGACAAGTTTTGAAGGCATGTATATCCTAATGATAGCTGGGAAGATTCAATTCAAATTAGGAATGGGAGATGCCCTACCCTGAGGAGTTTCCACAGCAGAAATGGTTATTACCGTTCAAGCACTATGGAGCTACGGATACATGAAAATGGCATTTTCTTGGTTCTGTAAAATGAGTAAGTCGCCCGCCCTCACCAGCTCTACTTGGCCACTCAACACACTTTATATAGGCTATTTTCATAATTTTTGTAGTACTGTAATAGCAGCTAGAGCACACATTTTTTCTGAGAACTTCAATACAACGCATATTGAATGTTCTAGAATTTCCACTGATAGATCTACGAGCAAGAGTATATAATAGAAACCAAGAGTGTCAAACGGTTAGCCTGTGATTAATGATTGCATAAAGTAACACGGATATTTCAGTAATTGTTCGTTTGCGCGAAATGGTAATTTGAAATGTGTATGTGGCAACGGGTCTTTGTACGCCAGTTTTCCATGTTATTCAACCAATATTCAACAATTATTGTACAAGGAAAGTGTTGTAAGGACCCAAGATAACCCCAGCTCGCTAAAACAGCAAATGCACAAACGAGTGTGTTGCCACGCCTTCAAGGATCCGCTTGGCAGTACCAGAACTTTAACATTAGCCAATTCCCTTCAATGCTATCATGTTTTCACTTGATTTAGTGGCCGAATTGGGCTAAATACAGCAACCCTTAATGACACTATATTAAACGAACAATTACTGAAATATCTGTGTTACTTTAATCACGGGGTAATACACCCGTTCGATACTCTTAGCTACTATTATATACTCTTGCTACGAGATATCATTCTAGTATACTAAACCAGAACTTTCATTTATAAGGTAGAAATTAAGTGAGGTGAGCAAATGACAGCAGTTACAGAATGGTAAAGGGCTTGAGTATATAGGTGTGGAGGTCCATGGTTCGAAACCTGGAGAAATATTTTCCGTTTTTTACACACTTTTTTTTTTAAATTTCCCAGTGACTGTTCTATTAGAGTCTCTTGATCACGATTTTTGCATGTTTGGTTTTGCTTTATATCTCCTTAGCTAATACTCTCACTACTTTCAAACCACAAAAGGTTTGCACTACGATAGTAACTTCATGTATGGATTGATTTTCAAGTTATTCTGTCCTGCGGATTCCCTGTAGGTATGACAACAAATTGCTTATTTTCAAAATTGTGCATACTTCCATTGTTCTTAGTTAGATCTGTATGAAAATTGGACTGTAAATGTGCTGTATTATGCTCGTACTGGCCTCCATATTTGAAGTCAATCGATTAAAGTATGCACAAGTTATAGCAAGTGGAGCAAAAAGAAGCAAAAGATGAAGAAAAATATGAAGAAAATAAGGCAAACTTTGAAGGGACATATCTCAATGATGGCTAGGGGAAATCAATTCAACATTGGAATAGGAGGTGCCCTACCACGAGGGAGCTCTGCAGCATAACCGGTTAATTTCCATTCAGGCACTATTGAGCTATGAATGCGTGAAAGCAGCATTTTCTTGTTTCCTGTAAAATGTATACTTGTCTGTTGCGCATCCACACTAGCTGTACTTGGCCGCACAACACACTATCATGTGTCCTGATTCATTACAGGTGATGCATCGCATGCCACAAAGGAGGATTAAGGTATAAGTCCCTGATATATGCATTGTAACTGCTGTGGTTGACGAAAAGGCATGTCCCGTCTCAAGCCTAAACGATATCAAACAGTGAAGAAATCTAGCTAGTAGCCTTATCCATGCATGGCTGGGACATCAATTAGTCAGTTAGGCAGCCAGTCAGCTGATAGAAAATTCAGTTAAATTAAATAGAAGCTCATTGAAAGGATTAGGGGTTGCTCTGAAAACATTTATGAGCTACTGCCATGAAGGAAAAGTGAGGCTGGTTTTTAGGTGAGAAAACCCAACCCCTGTTGTAGAGTTCTACTGTACTGTATGAAGCAAATAATATAGCCTCTGGCACTAGTGTATGTACTGGTAAACATGTTATGCTGATATTTCAATAAATTAATGCATTTCAATCTTTGTGATCTACGAATATCAGCAGATGTAGTTCAACAATGATATCTCCAGCATTGTAAGATCTAGTAGTTTCTTATTGTTAAGACTCTGTTTCAAGCGAAGTAGTCTGTGAGTCCAGTGACTCCAGTCCATGAGTCCAGCTAGTCCACAAGTCTAATATTAAGATAGTACATCTGCGAAAATTATGGTTAGGAGTATTAAGATGCAACACTATTTAATAATAGCAAATGTGTGATCCGATTCTAGTTAGTTATGGCAAGGTATGTCCATTATGGATCAAAGTGCTACATTGCTCAATCATTCAGTCGAATTCTTCACTCATAATCAATCACAAAATATATACAATTGTCTTAAATAATTTCATAATTTAAATAATAGGTAACTTCTTAATATGTTGATCTGTTGAGGTCTAAATTCATGTTTCTTTTCTGTTGCAGTTTGACCCCTATGAAGTTCCTTTTAAAGTACCCTGCACTGACTTGGATAAAATATCTGCTCAGTTATGTAATGTGAAAGTATTGCCTAATTCTGTGGAGTAAGTTCAGTGTGCACATGTCAATGAGTCACAGTTGTAGTATGTGAAAGTGGTATCCATACATAAGTTAAGTCACACTCATATTTTACTCTTTAAGTAAACCTAATGTTTACTCAGAAAGACATCTACATGCCTGTAGAAGAGTATGCTACAAGATGAGGCATATAGCAGTGTTATAGTGTTACCTATTTGGTTTTATAGTTAGCTTGTACGTTTACAGCTGTATATGAAGTACTGTATGCTGCGTACCTAAGAAACAAAGTTTAAATTAGGATTAGTTCAAATAAAATGTGATACTATAAATTATATTGGGAGCACATAATGCTAGATGATTTTGAAACATACAGTAGTTCTGTGTGCTTATTGAAACATATTGTTTACATTTAGCAACTCTAGGATTGGTGTCTTTTTGTCCAGGTTAGGTACCATAATAGGATCAGGGAATTTTGGAACAGTGTACCATGGAGTATGGAATCATGATGATCAAGTTGAACAAGTTGCTGTTAAGATGTTAAATGATGGAGCAACGGAGAAAGACAAGATCAAATTACTAAAGGAGGCAGCCATTATTGAACAGTTTGCACACAACAACATTGTTAAGCTGTGTGGAGTTGTGATCAGTGAAGATCCAGTAAGCATTTATGTATAGTACAGGGGCGAATCCAGGAGCTGGCAAAGGGAGGGGCACAAACAGGCTAAGTTGTAGGTGGTTGGGGAGAGCCGGATTCTCTTGTTAGTTGCTGCATTTTTGAAACAGCAAATAATCACCTCTTAGCAGTGTCTCACTGTTGATTTTTGTCATTTTGGCCTTTGTAGATGGTTGTGAAGTCTTAAAATCTGTTTAAAAGGCTCTGAATGTCTTAACCAACATCAACAGATAATTAATTTTAGAAGCGCTTAGTATACAATAAGGTGCTGGATGACAATTTCACAGTTAGTTTGCCTTTGGTTTCAGGTGAATTTGTAGTAAATGCTAGTAAAATGTGCATATTTTCATGAGTTTTATAAACTGATCTTGGCCTGACATATTAAAGTTTAGTATTTTAATCAGACTCAGAAGTATGGCTGGCTCTCCGCAAGGTGAGGGGGGGGGGAGCATTTGCCCCAAATGCCCCATCCTGGATCCGCCGTTGTAGTATACCACACAAAAACAGCCAAGCTGTGAAAAAGAGGATACGGCCTTCAATAGCCTGGGTGGAAAAAAAGTTGTGAAATGAAATGTGGTGGTCAAGGAATGACTACAACCATTCTAATGCTAATAAATTGTAATGGCTGTGTGAATTATTAACATTTATTAGCATTAACATTAGTGCTCAGCGATATACCAGTAATACCGTTTATTGTGATAAATTAACATAACCAGTTATCATACCGTGACAGTCTTTAATAACCAGTATATCGAAATACCTGGTATAGGATTGTTTTTAATCCCTAACATTTGGTGTTTAATTGCTCAATTTGTTGATGGTTTAGCAAGCCACACCCTAAACAAACACTGAACACATTACAAGCACCTACCTACTTGTACTGAACTACATTCTTTGGTTTTTGGGATGCATACCACTTCATATTACGCCGATGCAATAGTCACTGAAACAAGCTAACTATACGGATATAAACAAGCTAACTATATACCGATATACCACAATAATTTCCTGTTACTAATACCATATATTCAAATTTCAATACCACCGAGCACTAATTAACATCACTGCAGCAATTTCTTGGCTGCCACATTTAATTTCACCACAACTTTTTTTCTCCCAGGCTAGTGAAGGCCACATTTTTTTCACAGTTTGACTGTTTCGTGGGGATTTCATTTCTTTTTGTACTCTATATGGCCTCCAAGTTGTTTTTCCCACATTTCTTCTTATCTATAGACACTATGATGATTAGTGAAGACAGAAAGTTATAAATGTATTGTTTTTTTGACTTTTTGGCAATAATACTCGGAATTTTAATAGAACACACATAGAATGTTTCAGGATAATCTAGAAATTTCCACGCAATATTCTTTACAAAGTAGAAATTAAGTGAGGTGAAGAGTCATGATAGCAGTGGCTTAGTGGTTATGGGTTTGGGTGTTCATGTCTGTACTACAACTGGGAGGTCCAAAGCTAGGAGAGAACGATTCGGTACAGCGTGATTGATACGGATGAATAATAACGCACACCACACACACTACTACATTACACGTGACCATCTTATTACATCATAATAATTATTCTAATTAAAGTTCGTCAATTCTCTACGTCCTCCAGGGCCCGGCGTAACATGGCTGTCCAGTTTGAGATTTTCTGTAGGCCTTAGAGGCAGCCTTCCTACGTTCACTAGAGGATGTACTAGAGTCATCCATTGGTAGATCAGAGTCACATATACATTGAGTATTATCATCAGGGGTTTCCTGAGAGGTATTGTCATCTGAGTAGGAGACTTCTAGGGGATATAGTTTCACTATAGGACGAGTTGTTCTATAATTACCCATTCTAATGTGGGCGGTACGCACCAAATTGTCTCTTCCTCTTATGAGTTCCTCTACAATAGCTAGTCTCCATTGTAGTCTGAGCTTGTCATCATGTACAACTACTATATCTCCTACCATTATGGTCTGTTGGTTGTGTCCAGAAGTCTTGTTATAAAATTCCCTCAATGAGGTCTAATATTCCCTTTTCCAGATTGATGGGTTGAGTATGTTGGTCTACTCTCTTCCTCATACTACTACCATTGATATAAGTATCTCTTCTGGGTCATCTAGCAGATGAGGAACTGGACGAACTCTTCGGCCATATAATAGATGAGATGGGGTTAGTGGTTGTGGATCATTTAATTCAGGTAACATGTATGTCAGAGGTCGATCATTCAGCTCCAGTAATTATCAGTTCCGATGAGCAGCAATATAGCAAAGTTACATTCTGATATTACTGGGTGGGCAAGTTTCAGATCTCGTAAGTGTGGCATGTTGTAAACTGAGGTTGATATGGAGTTCTGAATGGGAGCTGCGATGGATGGCACAATCAAAACTGACATAGAAATTAGTTCACTGGATTGTGTCTCTACTGTGGCAACTCCAAGTCTCTGGTGTGAAGTAGATGTGGTTCCAAAGGATGCCACTGCCAAATCGACATGTAATGTCGGAGAAATCTGCAGTTCATTGGCCATTTCAGCAGAAATAAATGGGTACTGTGCTCCTTCGTCAAAGAGAATGTTGGCTTGGTCTTGACACCACTAGCGATGACAGGTGCAGTAGCAGTCTTAAGTAAACAGGTTGTGCTCTGAGGAGTCTTACAGCATGATGCCGGTGTAAGAAGTCCAGCAGTGGTGCACTATCTGCAGTCTTGTTCTCATTACAGGGTGTCTCGAGTGTGTTGGGTTATTCACTGTTGTTACAAAGGCTGATATGATGTTTCTTCTTACACTTTCTGCAGCGAAACTTAGATGGGCACTGGGATACCCTGTGGTGGGCCAAACAGTTAAAACAAAGATTGTTCCTCTTAACTATCTCAAGACGTTTCTGGTAGTCGGTGACAACATCACAGTTTTGTGCAGCATGAGGCCTCTTGCAAAACAAACATTGATGCTTCTTGCTATCAGGATTACTTAAGTATTGCTTCTTACTAAGATGGTCTCGAGAGTTCACGTGGAGGGAAGCTGCAGTTGACCTTGGCATGAAGTTGTGTGTGTCATACAAGCTAGACTCAAGCGCTCTGATTTCCTTCAAGATTGCTGCCATCAGATCTGCTAGAATCCACTGGGTGTTGGAGTGTGTTCACGAGCCAAGTTCTTATGGATATCTGGGGATGGCTTTCCCATAAGGATCGGTACTAGGATGTCTCCATATGAGTGTTCAGATTTGCCCAATGATGACAATCCCCGTATGTGACCTTAGACAGAGTCATAGAAAATACGTAAGCTGGCAAGACTTCTCATAGGGGATGGCATTTCCAGAGTGCCTTCATGTGTGCATTAACTAGTTTGTGTGGTTGAACATATCTGTCTTCTAGCAATGTAATTGAGTGTATGTAGTTTGCATCTGTTAGTGATAGACCAGCAATTGCTTGAGCAGCGTCTCCTTGTAGCTGTGCCTTCAGGTATGTAAACTTCTGAATGCCACTTAGGTTAGGTTGGGGTTGGCATGTATCAACACATAGGATGAGTTCCAGAAAGTTTGCCATGTTAGGGGGTCTCCTGAGAACATGGGTAAGGTAAGCTTTGGGAGATAACTGTTGGTAAACTGTTGGATATCTCGCCTCGGTGTGAATGTGTGTGCCGGTATCATTGGGTTTAAATGTGTACTCATTGGTGACTGATACAAGCTCCTGGGGGCAAATGCTGTTGTAGTTAGTGGCCTCAGTGGACTGATACTGTTGAGTGTGGACGTGTGAAAAATTGCTGGAATCAGAGGAGGTGGCCCAAAGGTATCACTAAATGTTACAATTGTTACTGTAGAAGACTCTGATACATGGTGTGCTATAGAAGTCTCGCTAATACTGTTGTGTTCTGTCATTGAAATAACTGATGAGGAAGTGCCACTGTTCTGTGTAGCAGTGTTAACTGTACTTGCTGATTCCCCCACTGACTGTTCAATACCTTGTGATTGTGGTATGACTGGCTGTTAAGATCATCAGAGCTAGAAAGTATATCGAGTTAAACAGTACAAACCAAGTTTCACCACTAGCTAGTCTGTCTTAAGTGACACCACAGTCAGTGATACCACAATCACTAGGCTTTACTACACTACCAGATAGTCAGCCTTTAGTGACACCACAGTCAATGATACCACAATCACAAGACACACCACCAGACAGTCACTCATCAGCTCCATAATCTCGTCGTTTAACTCTTCGTTTCTAATACAGCTGATTCTAGCTAGCTGGCATCATCATACGTTTTCATTATTTCTTCATCGATTTGTGTGAGCTTCTCCATCTTTTTAGTGAGTTGTTCCACAGCGTTGTTTAATGATGAGATCGTGTAGTCATCGAATTCTCCACCAATTAAACCTTCGATCTTATTGAAGAGTCGAGTCACATGTCCCTTGTATCCACTCTGTGAGGCCAGTAGTCGAGTCTGTCCCTCCATCAATCGGTCTGCTAAAACAATGGCAACAATAACAGTTCAAAAATAGAAGTGGCTTGCCTTGGCGGGTACCATTAAGAATAGTTTGCCACGGCACCACGACTTCTGTGACTGGGGTTAGAATGAGAATTGATAGTAGTGAACCGATCCTGGTCACAGCGTCAAAATAATGTCTGTACGACAAAGGAGAGGTCCAAAGCTAGGAGAGAACGACTCGGTACAGTGTGATTGATACGGATGAATAATAACGCACACCACACACACTACTACATTACACGTGACTATCTTATTACATCATAATAATTATTCTAATTAAAGTTTGTCAATTCTCTACAGTTCAGTGTGAAGGTCCTCTGGCAAGTTTTTTTTTGTTTCATACAATTTTAATGCCGTGGTGACTGTTCTATTAGAGTATCTCAACCCCGCGATTTGCTGTTGTTTGGTTTTTGCTTTGTAACTCTGTAGCTGTTACTTCTTTACTTCATAAGGTACTGCTATGATGGCTACACACCAAATTTCTGGCTATTCCCATAAGTGGTTTATCCTGTAGTTGTGACAAAAGTTCAATCTTACTTTACACATATAAACGTTCATACGTAACACCATGGATAGTTATCAGATTCTTTGCAAACTTAGTACGTGAATTCACTTTATACTCTTTTCATTTGTGTCAATTTCAAGTAATCAAATTACATGTTTTGTGTTTTATTACATTTTTTGCAAAGTATGTGAAAAGAATCATCTAAGACCCCATAGACCTCTTAAAACAATTTTTTAAAACGAAGAATAAAGTTTTGCTTTTGGCCACCAGTATCTCACAAATGGCTGGCATGGATTTATACAAATTTGCTGTGTGGCCTACCCTACCTGGCAGACAACTATAATGCAAAAATAGTGTGCTTTTGATAAGGGACCATGGAGCTACTGTATGCAGGCATGAAAATCATGCTTTCTTTCTTACTGTCAATATACACATGGTATGATGTGCTGGCTTTATTGGCCGCACAACTCACTACCATGTGTCTTGATTAGTGATGTGCAATATACCAATAGTATCATGCATCATGATAAATTTCTATATTGATTTAATAAATTTCTCTTTTGATTATGATATAATTGTTTTGATATCATGATATTATCATGACATTTAATGGTGTAACGCTTTTACACAAAGTTTATAAAAAATGATGTTCAACAGTACAGCAAAACTTATTGTCTCTAATAGAGACTCCCAGTAGGTTAGATAGGACCGTGTTGTGTTGTACTGCTTCTTTTCACATATAAGCACTTTGTTTGCCAGTAATTTATTACCGTGGTTTCATGCTGATTTATATACTGTGATAATTTATTGTATTATGATAACAAGAGATGATATGCATATTATTCTATACTGCACAACACTAGTCTTGACACCAATGATTTGTACCACAACACACTATGCCTGTTCCAGTTGTTATACTTTGTGTCACAGCTACTGATGTACGGTATTTGATACACAATGTTGTATGTGCCAACATTTCCCTGTGGTTCATTATTGCACTGCTTGTTTTTCATAGATGATGATTTTGCTAGAGTACCTTTCTAATGGAGACCTTTTAAGTTATCTGATATCTATCAGACCAAAGTATGTGCAACTTTGTTATTATAATGCACACATCAGTTTGTACCATGCTATCGCAGGGAAGATGAACCTATTGGACAGCATATTCCTCAGATGTTATTAGGATTTGCTCGTGATGTTGGACGTGGTATGAACTACCTCAGTAACAAGTGCTTCATCCACAGAGACCTTGCTGCCAGGAATATCCTCCTCACTGAAGATAACTATTGCAAAGTAACTGATATTGTGCTTACCTAATTGCAGCCACTAACACTGTTTACTTGCAGATTGCAGACTTTGGTATGTCAAGAGATTTAGAAGATGACAAATATTATGTAACCAAAGGTGGCTTTGTACCACTTAAGTGGACAGCTCCTGAGGTATATGCAACATAGTATATATGAAACATGTACATAGCTTACACTTGCATGTGTACACCTGATGCATATTTAAATGCATTTGTACAACAGGTATGGTTATATTATTATTTTCGTTGTCAGGCTTTGATGTTTAGGACGTACACAACAGCCAGTGATGTGTGGAGTTATGGTATCCTCTTGTATGAGATGTGGAGTCTTGGACACAAGCCATATGAAGATTATGACAATACTGAAGTTAGTACATACACCAGGAAACCTTTATTGTCGTATACATCTTAGGTGCTGGACATGTTGGAGAGTGGCTATAGACTACCACCACCCCCAGGGTGTCCACGACACATCTACTGTGCAATGATACAATGCTGGTATGAGAAACAATGTAATTTTGCACTTTGCATACATGCACACATGGTTGAAAATAAAGAGGGTGAAATGACATTATTAATTTGTTCTGTATTGCAGGAATCCACAGCACAAACTTAGACCGTCTTTTTCTAACCTAATACGAGTAATTTCACAACCATCCTATGTGTTATTCCACTGGTTTGAAGAAGACAAACAAACTGCTGGACCTGAATGTGATGTTGTAGGAGCTCCAATAGAGGCTGGTCATAATTTATATCCTGACTTGCAGAATATGTACAAGTTGTAAAATATTGTATAATGATTGTAATGTATAAAGAATGATTATTTATTTAAACTGGACCATGGACAGTAACTAGCTGAAAATATCTAACTATGACAGATGGTATACTGATTTTACAAGTATAAACTTTGGGGACATTTTAATGCCGAAACAAATATGTTTACAATGTGTAAACTTTCCCCAGTAAATCATGAAAGTTCTTGCATTGTGGTACCCTGATTTATAGAGAAGTTCTCCCAAGCTACAGTAGATGGAAATCTCTTTCAGCAATGCCAAAAGTAACCTGCAGCTGCATATGCATGTCTAAATATCTACTGCAGTTGGTTATTGTAACTACTAAATTGATTTTGACTATCAGAATACTGAAATCATTTAAAATGCATACACTGCATAGCTTGTAACTAGACTAGCTACATAATTATACTGCCATTTTACAATTTTAACTTTCAGAACTTCAGTCAATATTCTTTGATGTTTGATACATCTTAGCTGAAAGCCAATAGATATGTATAACATAAATTTAAACATTAAAGGAAGTAAGCCCACATAAGGAAATTTTGGCTAGTAGCAAGTTGTCCCTACTGTACTCTATGCACAGTAGCGATGTTCACTTCTTATTGTTTTACAGTATTTGGACATTACGTACTACTCCGATCCAGTTTGTTTTATTGCAGCACTATACACTGTCCCTACTCTAATTTGAAGTTCCTTATACTTGTACAATAAGTGATGGAATGGCTATATAAAAAGATTTCTATTGCATCACTTAAGTCTTTCTCTTCCTACCATCATCATGTGTGTACTAGAGGATTTCCAATTGTGAATTCTGTCTGGCTGGAAATACAGTACATTATAGCTAATAAGTCAGTAAAGCACAGTAAACTAAACTTGCTTCACTATATAAACTGTTCAAGCATTAATTTAACACTGCTATAAAACTATGCATAATAGTGGTTGTTGTGTATGTCACCTTGCATGGCCTAAACGTTTAATGTGGTGCTATAAGAAGGAGTATTAACATCAACAAATCCTGACCACTTTAGGTAACAGTAAATGTGTTCATGCTATGGTAGCTATGTACAAGTTGAGCTGGATCCTGAAAAACAGCTAAAAAATGAAAAGTGGATTTTTTCTCAAGAGAATTAACATTTCAGCCAACCAGATGATTGGTGGTGACAGTAAAAGTGTCAACAATATAGACACATGTGATTTGACTCCATCACAAATTTGGGAAAGGGTTGTAATGGATAGTGCACATTTATGGCAAATGTACGGTGATAATTTTGATTGACCATAAAAACTGTATCAGAAATTTGAATGAAAAGATTTCAAAATATTTTTAGCAGGTCAAAAGCAGTACTATACAAATGAACCAAATTTTATGTAGTTGTATCCATGGTAACGTTTTTGAGGATACAGCTCAACATGTACATACTACAGAATTCAGACATTCATTAATATTAATCACCTCTATAATTATTTTATGGCTTGCACGTATATGGTCACTTAGACATAGTTAATATTATTAGTATGCCTACATATGTACTACCAGTATATAACAAATATACTTACAGTCATAATTTTATCTAAAATTAGTGACCTTGACCTCTTGTATGACAGTGTACGCATAATTATAGTGCAGCTAGTTAACTACAAAGAACTATGTAATAGTATTCTTAGATACTAACAAAGATGTTAGTGTATTAGTTGGCTATAATAACCATCAAGACAGTTTGTTTACAATGTACAATAAATGCAGTTTGTGGTGAGTATATTATGTATGTGCAACTAGATAGTAGAATGACTTTACAATAAGGGTGAAAAAGCTAGTAGCTATGATGGCCTTTGTCAGCTACTAAATTTAGCCACATGTTCACATATTGTTTTGCCTGAAGGCACAATTTAATGTAAAGTTTATTTGAATACTTATAATTAATTGCACAGCTGTCTCAATACATACTGCCTGCTTTTAGGGAGGAATGCATGCTGCGTAATATGAGAGCTTTTCTACAATTTGTGACCAGGCCTAGGGCATGTGGGCACATAAAAGTTGCCTACCTTTTCAAACTTTAATGACTCACTTTTTAAGTCATTGTGAAATGGCCACAACATTTTCAAACTTATTAAACATGTCATTAACTTTCTAATACAAGTTACAGAATAAAGTTTTGTTCTTGTATCAAGATACAACCTGTTATGTGACAGGGTGTAAGATACAACCTGTTATGTGACAGGGTGTAAGATACAACCTGTTATGTAACAGGGTGTAAGATACAACCTGTTATGTGACAGGGTGTAAGATACACAGTGTTGGGCAAGTTACTTTGTAAAAGTAACTAGTTACATATTACATATTACTTGCAACTGAACTATTTAGTTACAGTTACATATTACCCATAAATTAAAGTAACTGTAATAATATTACATATTATATTACTTTGTGTCCACAGCCTTAAGCTGTCACGTGTGAAACTGCCACCTCATCACGTGACATGATTGCGCTGTTGGACAATATGCAAATTTTGGTTTTAAGTAAGAAGCTGGTGAATAAGCTTCATTCAGTAGGCCTCGTTACTTCGCTGTGGCTAGGCATTACTCTGAGGATAACTAACGAGATTAGTAACTTCGTTACTTGTAGTAATAATATTACATAATATTAGACTCGTTACAGTAACTATATTACTTAGGTAACGCGTTACATTTGTAAGTAAAGTAGCTTGCGTTATATTACCTGTTTTTATAGCGTATTTAATTCATTATATCACTTTGTTACCACAAAAGTAATAATATTACGTAACGCGTTACATAAGTAGCGCGTTACTCCCAACACTGAAGATACAACCTGTTATGTAACAGGGTGTAAGATACAACCTGTTATGTGACAGGGTATAGTTTGTGCCCACATGCCCTATTTTTGCACCGACTGTTTATTAAGGAGTATCAAAATAATTCAAGGAACCAAACACCACATTATAGCACATATAGAATGGTAAAACTTATGATGTATATAAGTGCAAGGACACTGTAATGAAAAATTCCTAGGGGTCAGGCTTTCTACTTGCAGTGTGTTGTCATTTCTTCCAGTGTTCCCCCTAAGTATATCCTATATCCACGCTTGCAAGCTATTATGGCATATACAGAAGTCAATACTTCACTTTGATATAAACATAGCAACATGTAGCTATAATGTGATCATTTTTGGATGAATACATTCTACAGATTTGTGATAAATGATACACCATACTAAAGTAAGCAGTGTTTATGATGCATGAGCCATGAAATTACAAAGACATCTGGCATGCTAACCAAATACTTTTCTTTAGATTGCACTCTAAGGAACTTGTCATCTAGGAGGACAATGTAGGCCATAATCAGTAATATATAGCTTAGTTACTGTATGTGTAATGTACGTAATGTAATGTATGTGCATTTATCCTCAAACCGAGGCTGCAAATTATTTTATAAATAAAATAATAAGTATACACAGGGTGTATGTGGTGATATAAGAACCCAGAATCAAGATGCATATTTAAAACGTATCTAAATAGCATTGTAGATGAACTGAGAGCTGATATTTTGAGAGGGTTTAGTTGTATAGTCATCATTTCAGATGAATGAGATGATATCTGCTACAGTCCAAGTTGTGTACTGTAAAGGGAAATTTGTATTGCCTAATAACTCAATTGACTATATGGTATATATACATACACCATATGGCTAACAGGCATTGAAGCATGCAGCTAGAGAATAACTATAAACACATTTAAGTTTATAGCTAGATATAGCAACATAATATATAGGCATGCACATATTATACATATTGTTTTATAGTTAAACCACAAGTAGGATATTGTTTGTTGTTATCAACCAGAGGCCAAGGCGAAGCAGAGACCAAGGTGTTGATAACAGATATATATCCTACGAGTGGTTTACCTGGCTGCTATTCCACACTTTGAAGCTCTTGACTTCACAAGCAATGTGACAATTGCTAGTAAATTGAGGTGTTGATAACATGTTATGACATGCCTTCTATCCTACACTTTAAAACATTTTACTTCATGAAGAACTAACTAGTAAAGTTGTTTATGGTTTCAGTTTTGCTGTGCTTGCAGCTACATATGATATGGCTTCGTGTTTCCATTAATGTGTAAATCAGCTTGTCCTTCATATTTAAGGATTCTGACCTATACTGCAGTTTAACTTCCCACTCCCAGGGTTTAACTACCATAGTATTATTATCGTCCTCCTACTTTTTTACTTTGACATAGGGCTTCAGTGGGATAGAATCTACATAATATAAGCAATTACAATTTATAGAATATTACTGTATACATAAGTTACACCTACATTCATGCTTAAGTAACATGAGAATATACAGTACAAATAAGAGTGTGTTGCGTCAAATGCACATCAATTTTTTATATGCAAGAATGTGATTGTATGACTACTTTTGGCAATGCTACATGTCAATTAAGTTAATAATTGAAAAACATCCATACCAATGAATTGGTACAAACCATGCAGCTACAAGAAGAACATGTTCATGGTCAAAATGTGTTATTGGTTTTTTTTACAACATATTATTGTTACAGTAGCTGTGTCCATAATTATAAAGGTTGATTTTTAATGTCAGTAAAGAAATACATGCTTTACAGCACAACTGCTGAAGATCTAGCTGTAGGGCATCTGGTCATACAGCTGTTTTTTGAAAGCTGCAGATCCATCTTAGCCTCGATCCTGAAGCCATTCAATTTACACTCAAACACTTTCAGAATTGATCTGCCAGGCAATCAGGATGTTTTCTCCATGCAAGTTTCATGTATTGGTAATGAACCACTAATCATTGTCCATCATTAACTGGACTGAGAAACTGAGAAATGGCAAGCACAATTAAATGTTGACAAATGTGTTGCGTTAAGATATATACACTAAATCATTGTCTCCTATTGAATTCAATTATAGATTAGACTGGGACTAGCAGAACAACACCAATATTTGGGAATTTTGCTTCATGTATCCAAATTCATGCTGTGGACACATCATATTAAAACTCTGTGTAACAAGGCTAACAAGACTTTAACTTTATTCGCCACAACCTAAGTAAACGTCATAGTGGTTTCAAGTTAAATAGCCTACCTGACCATCATAAGGTCACTGTTAGAATACACAGCCAGTGTCTGGGATCCATATTATGAATATTTAAACTTTGTGCTGCAAGATGTGTGTTTTCAGATTATAGCTATTACAGCAGTATAACAGAAATACTTGTAACTCTAGGATGGCTAACTCTACAAGAAAGAAGTATATGGATTGAATCAACTGTACAAAATTGTACTCCAGCTTTATTGTACAAAACAATACCCAACCACACAGGCTATTGTAGAAACCACATGTAGTGTAATTGATTGTGTATTGCATGTACTCACTTGTAACCACCTAGGACACCTATCAGCCTACTTAGCTGCCCTGACCCAGCATTCAAGCATAATCATAATCTTGTCAAAAGATGTGGTGAAAACAGAAATCTTGAACAATATCCCATCCTTAAGAATTAACCATTGAAGCCATTTCTCGGCTGCCACCTTTGATATCACATCTTTTTCAGACTAGCTTATTTTTGGAAGGTTGCACCTTTTTCACAGCTTGGCTGTTCCTTTTTGTATTTGTATAGCTATACTGGCTTTTGTCTGTCTTTTTCTACAGGTAAACAGAAGAACTAGATTTTTAAGTGACATTTGTAGTGAAATTTACTTTTGTTACTTTTATCATACTAATTGTTGAATGTTGCATGTGATTTTGAAATACGCTTGTTATAATGCAGGTATGATTGTCAAATGTGGAGTCCACATACAGCTCATGACATTTCCGCTTTAACATTATGCTGCTAGGTGGGAATGTGGAAGCCGGTGCGATCCTATTTCCAGGAAAGTGGAATAAATCATCTAATGATACTGGCCTAGTTTCACTAATCGCCATAACTAGCTACCTTCACTGTAAATTCAAATGGATACAAATGACCCAATTTTTTGGGTTGTTTTATCTGCAATTCAAATGACCGATTTTTTTGGTAGTAATGACCCAAGGATGTACTTGGTTATTTTAACTTTGTAAGATTATTACCCAGATGCCCTAAAGTCTTTTCAACCTCTAGCCAAGTGTTTGAAATAACCTTGCCATCATGGTTATTTTAACCATCTGTGGTAAAATTAACTCACGTCACAAAACATTAGTTTGTTTGTTTGTTTGTTTACATTAATTAACAAGTCAGTCATCATTAGTAATAACATACATTAATCTATCTATGACATGTATTCACAATAATTATTACATACTGCATCTTAATACTTTAAACTACATACCTGATTCTTATAGAGTATTCAAATTGTATATAAAACCTATGTTCTCCATGTTCACGTTTGATTGTGGGATGTAACACAAATGTTATAATGGCCAGTGTACTGTACATTTATTAATAACCATGTAGCTGGTCATCTGTGCCATAGTAGACTTGAACATACACACTGAAATTACTACAATATGTTATTTCAACATCCTAAGTGAACAGTTATATTGACCTATGTACCCTAGATATTTTGACTGATTTAGTCCAATAGCCTACCCTAGTTATAACCACTTTTAGATGGTTATTTTAACAAAAAAGTTTGTAGTTTAAATTTACCCATGGAGGTTGAATTGATCCATTTGAATTTACTGTATGTCTGTATCGACACCACATGTATGATATCATATGAGAACATCTCTTAGTTTTTCTGCTTACTATTATTACTTCCTGTACAAGAGCTCATGAACTGACTATTGTTCCTCTACATTCATCAAACAACAGCCACTGGTTTTCTTATTCCGATGTGACACTGAGGAAATAAGACCTTCATGTTACAATTATCTACCCAACATGCATGTATAGCTATGTTGCTGCAAAAACACCAGCTAATCTCCTATAGCTATACTGTCAACAAGCATGCACTCAAATCAACTTATTACTACTTTAGTTCATCACGTAGAGCCAGCATAACAGTTGCTATATACATGGCCACTATACATTCTACAAATACAGCAAAAAGCCTAACAGTTAAATAGCAAAAAATAGTCTTATTTCTAAAATGTTGTTTATAAATACAACTAAATGAAGACTATAATGGTCAAGTAAATAATGTATCTTAAAAGTCTTGATTTTTAAAGTGTTGTTTTGGTCAGTTTACTTGAATCCTCTTCCAGCCATTGGCCAGTTGAACAGTGGCTGAACACCATTCTTAAGACCTTGATCAGCCTTGCCAAGTATCATTCCATCATGGAGGTCTGTAATGCGACTTTCAACTCCAGCTTTCCTTGCACGCCGTACCCACTTCTTGTCTCTCTTCTCTGCAGTAGTAAAAGCATTTGGTTCTCTCAAGGCCTGCATTAGACTATCAATGGTCTCCTTGGCAACATTTGACATAACGAACATGTGTACAAAATTGCGTTGCTCCCCATCAACAAATAAACTCTCTGGAGAAAGTGTATATTTGTGAACAATATCATCGTTGGGTTTCTTAAACCATAGGGACAGAGAAAGAGGAGTGTAATTAATCCAGATGTCTTGTCCAATGTCAGTTTGTACCTTCTGCAGTTCTTGATAGGTGTGTTTCACCAGCTCCAAGGAATAAACAACTCTGTCAATCTGAGCCTCATAGCTGTACTGAGTGAGAAATGACCACCAAACCAGTGAAGAAAGGCCATTACGTGAACCTGCAAAGGTGGTGTCAGGGGAACCAACATAATCAGGATTTGTGGGAGGGAGAAGTTGAAGCCCTGTTTTTGTCATAAAGATTCCAAGAGGCCAAGGAGCTCCAGGCCATTTGTGACCACTGCCACAAATTGAGTGGACAAATGGCAACCGAAAATCAAAATCTGGTGGTGGTTTGATGGCTGTACGACCCTTGTTGAATGCCATTTTCATAAAAGGCACGTAAGTAGACCCCAAAGCTCCATCTACATGTATCCAAAACCCATTCCTTTTTATCCACTTTGGGTCATCTGGTTTGTTAGGATCAACTACTTGAATCCATCGCTCATCCATTTCATGCTTTCTCAGCATTGGCAGCAGCATCTCGCCTGCTCTTTTCACATCATCATAAGCTCCCTTGAATGTTGTTCCAAAGTTTAGCAGTATTAATGCTGGGTAGCCCTTTGAAACAAAGAACTCCACAAGCTTGTACAACTTGTCCACATCAATGCTGCCAGGTCCAGCATCCCCACCTTCTGATGGTACTTCAGTAGGCCAATCACCACCTAGTGGACACTGACCAGGATACAGCTCAGTTCCAAGCCTGTAGAATGACTTGACATCCAATACTGCCATGCATTTGGTAAATGAGTAGTGGGAATCTTCAGAATAAAATGCTACTGGAGTGAAGGCATTTGGTTTGTCAGCTGTGAGCTTAGCCTGGACATATGTAGTGGTGGGAACTTTTCTGGTCACATCGGTCATCATGAACTTTCCCTGTAGATAGTCTCGACCATTCCAAACAGCATAGAGGTTTCCCTCACTTGACCCCATAGTACACACATATCCCCAGTAGGTTTCCGGATCCTCATCATTGTGTGGCCACTTGGCATTCCATAGAGAAGCGTAGTAGTCCAAAACATTACGTTCCATCCATTTCGAATTGATTGTAAAATGTCCTGGCACATAAGGGTCGCCGATGTTGTTCAACAACGTATGGAGGTATCGGGTAACCTGGCTATGGTCGTTTCCTATGGAGCATTGATATCCGAGATGGTTCAATGATTGCTTGTTGACGTACGCAGAAGTTTCGTCCTGTGCCTTGCGAGCGTGGTCGGCAGTAAACCCGATGGTTGGTACCTGGTAATTACTCGGAGTAATTCCCCGCTCCAGGTCAGGATAGGAGTAGACCTCCGCAGGGTCTTGAGATGGTGGGGTTACCATTGGCGTGCCATCCGCGTTAATTGCCAGAGGACTGAGAGTCTCCTTCCATGGCTTTCGGTCTGGTCCATAAGGAATGTCTTGGCTCATTTCGAAAATTGCTTTCTCTTGAAGTTATATATAGCTAGCAAGTGGTACTTCGACCACACTCCAGACTCTTGTCAAGTAAATGAAGCACTGCTTTTGCATCCTTTTATAGTTGCTGTAGCTAACTGCAGCTGCATGAGCAGTAGCTACGTGAGCATGCATGGCTTTTTTTATTTTATTTTTATGTTTTACCGGCAGTAGGTGTGTATATGCATCATGCATGGTAGCTGTTAATAGTGACAGCAACGATAATCCCCCCGTGCCGCAGTAAGCGTGCCACAAACAAGAGGCACGTCTCCCAACAAATTTGATATATTTTATCTCCATAGCAACTATATGCGTATTTTGTAATGTAAAAACCTTCTGTTATCTTGATATTATATGCATACCAGATTATTCTCAGTAGCATGGATTGCTGTACCATACGCGTTTCTCTCTGCTCCGATCGGCCATAATGTGTGTGCGTGGATTCCGTTCCACATATCATACTCCCATTACCAATGAAGCCACTAATCTGGCCTGCTCCGGTAGCTTGTATTATAGCTATATATAGTCTTTATGTTATGTGTTTTTTGAATGTATACTTTGTATTTCAGTAATGTACCATACGTGATGGTTAGCTAACTGTACTCGTATACGCGTAGCTATATGGTACTGAGCTACAACTTTACTGTTGATTATTTATTATGTGATATGGTCGTATATGTCTACTTGAAAAAAAAAAAAGGAGTGAGGATTTCATGTCCGTTGAGAAATCCCGTACTGCGATCGCGTATTGCGTAAGGAATAGTGTAAAACTGCTTCTAAACTCATGGTTTCGAAAAAGATTTTTCGCTGATTTCGCTGTTTTGGGGTTATCAGCGAAAATTTTAGCCCTAGCTGACCTCCATACAGTCTAATGCATTTTGGGAACGTTTGTAAATCTAAGAATTTTTATTTTTTAATAGCAACATGCTCAACCTCGAAATATTTAGGCTATACGGTATTAGCATCTTGCGGAGAAAAAGCACTCCCAAGGCAGGGCCGGAGGAGGGAAATTTGAGTTGGTCAGGCCATTGACTATAATGTTGAAATTGCTACTATATCACTCTGCGAAGTGCGAAGCACAAGCATTCTAGGGGGGTCTGGGGGCATGCCCCCACAGGAAATTTTTGAAAATTAGACACTCAGATATGCAATTTTAGTGATATTTCACTGCTAGCTATATAAATATGCTTAAGCCTATCTGTTGTTCTTCAGACTTTCTATATTATGTATAATTGTGGACCTGACATACAGGGGACACAGCATGAAACTTGCTGTATGGTTCATGTAGTTATAGCTAGCAATTAGAAGTTCAAGGGGGGTCTGGGGTGCAACCCCCAGGAGCTGCAGAATTTTTGCAATTTAAAGGCTTGAAAATGCCTTAAAATTTAAAATTGATGCTAAATTTTAAAGTAAAACTAGCTAGTAACTTGCAACTTTCCCCCCAAATTTCACAGGGAACCTATGCAGCATGGCCCCCTTAGCTAGGATATAATTACTATACAGTGAATTCACACAGCTACAATAAAAAGTTACACAGCTACAAAAATACAGTATACTACTATACTGGTTTGTATGAAGTGAATTAACGGATCATCACGTAAATATACTGGTGGACAGTCACGAGACCAATCAGTATTCGAAAATGGCGCGATGCGGGTGAGACTGAGAGTTTGCTCGGTATCTCGACAGGACGAGTGGGTAGTTGAAGAGGAGTGATTTCTATTCAACATCTCATCCAGATAGCCACCATGTAATGTATGGGTGTACAGCTTCTTGCCGCGGAATGAGTCATCTGGTTTGTCACTGCCAGCCCTTCGCCCAGTAAAAGAAGCCAAGAGAGACAAGCCAAGGAATGCTAATAACTATTTCATAAAGATTGAATTGTGATATAAGTGTGCTGGTTTAGAATCAAAGAAGGCACATGCCTTATAAATGCCAACTGTTAGCACACGTGATACTGTACGTAGAACCCACAAACATTTCTGTACAAAACGATACGAATGCTATGCTGTACTGTAAGGTAATTGGAGGTACTATACGTGTAGTTCTGTGCTTTAGTTAGGCTGAGAAATTAGGTAACTACTCGTGTCATGCATTTTCAATAACATCTGCAAAATGTACGTAACTACATGTAGTTAGATGTGATCGTCCAAAGATTGCATGAGAATAATGTAGTTATAGCTGGTCAGCTAGTTGGTTCAACTCCAGATTATTGGTCCGGCTCGGGCCTGACCAACCGGACCGTCTCCTCCGGCCTTGCAAGGGCTTATAATTTCCTATCGATACTGAAGCGCCGTAGGGAGAAAAGCTGGTCAACCTTATACCAAAGGGTACTCACTACCAATAGTCTTGTAAAACCATCTGCGACTGGGATCAAAATCAAATCAAGCAATCAAGAGGTAAATTAGCACTGAATCTAGCGATCAAGACGTCCTAGAAAGTGGTGATTTAAGCTAGTTCGCAAACAAACGAGAATTTACGAAAATATGTGCTACATTATCAAGCAATCAAGGCTGTTTTTAAGACGAAATCAAGTGATCAAGGTATATCTTCGTCGATCAAAAACCTTGATCTAGGTCGCAGATGGTTCTTTTTTATTTTTTTGTTTTTTTAAGAAGAAGATAAAACAGAACATAATAAACAAAAACAAATTATCTTACATATGGGCCTCAGCGACCTGCACAGCAATCGGTGCCTCAGAAATGAGACAGTGCAAACTGGACCTGGCACCGCGAATGCACATAATTGCAGACCTCAACAAAGAGAAGCCTAATTTACATCTCAGCCATCCCATCACTATTCCATAAGAAAGACTGTGCTTTGCACTCAAAAGGTTGGCCAGTCTCTTATAAAACTGATTAGCAGCATCACCCATTCCACCAGTAGTAGTAAAAATTAAGGGAGTAAATGAGGCATTCTCTACTTCATGAACCCGTTGTTGGTATTCATGTGTCTTTTCCTGTCATGACGTCGATATGCAGAGTGTAGGGGTTGATTTGAAGGTGCACTAGGGTTAAAAATTCTGACATCAAAGTATGACCTCTCAAATCGTCCTCCCCAAAAACCATTAGCTGCAATGTCAAGCCTTGCGTTATCATCACGGTTAGCTGTTTTGTATTGAAGGATCTCACCAGAAAGAGGCTGAAGATGGGGTTCAATGACAACATTGTTACAGACCTCAGAAAGTAAATTGGCAGTTAGATCACGCACTTCATTATGTCTCAGAGAAGGAAACCTGCCCTTGGACAAGACAGAGCATGTACTATGGTAAAAGAGTGACCACAAGCACAGGAAGTAGGGCAGGCAGATGGTAGCCAATGATAGCAAAGCGCAATTGCATCACGAAAAGCAGTTTTATGAAGCACAAAATTGTGCGACTTTAATGGAAGACAAGAGCCAATTTGATGCAGCCTTTTCCTGAGCCAACATAACTGAGGGACGCATGCTAGGAGGAAGTTCATCGAATAAATGATTGGCAGATTGAAATTGCTCTTGATGGCTCCTAGAGTGAAACTTGGATCGCAACTGGACCTGTCATCAAGACAGTGGGTGGTTCTACAGGACTATTCAATGGCGGATCCAGGATGGGGCATTTAGGGCAAATGCCCCCCCCCCCCCCCCCCCCCCCCAACTTATGGAGGAGCCAACTATAGCTAGCTAGCTAGTTCTAATTAAAATACTAAACTTTATGTCAGGACAAGATCATTTTATACAACTCATGAAAATATGCACATTTTACTAACATTTATTACAAATTCGATTAAAAACAAAGCAAACCGAAGTCAAACTAACTGTGAAACAGTCACACAGCACCTTCGTGCGTATTAAGCGCCTCTAAAAATAATTATCGTGTTGATGCTGTATAAGACATTCAGGGTCTTTAAATCAACTTTTAAGACTTCACAACCATCTGCAAACGCCAAATGGCAAAAATTAACAGTGAAACACTACTAAGAGGTGCTTATTTGCTGCTTTAAAATTTCAGCAACTAACAAGAGAATCTGGCTCTCCCCAACCACCTACAACTTAGCCTGTTTGTGCCCCTCCCCTTGCCAGCTCCTGGATCCGCCCCTGCTATTGTTTTTTTTTTTTATCCCCGGGCTAGATGGACTGCCCTTGCCTACCCGGCACCCCCAGCACTGGCTATCAAGTGCTGGACAGCTGGACGGTACCAGCAACAGGACTATTGAAAGTGAGTACCCCTTGTTATATGTAGTCTCGCGTGACAGACTACACGAATGGTTGCTTCTTCAAGTCGCTCTCCTAACCTCAAGCGTAACGACTGTTGTACCGTGGTCACTGGCTCTCTAACAGTACCTGCATGCAAAGGTTATTTATCGTTTATCATTGAAACTGTTGTTTGTGTGCGTGTCTAATTCGTTCTAGCTTACCTTTGATTTGACGACGAGCACTAATTGGAACTAAGTCTACTCTTAAGCGTGGTGCAACCTCGCCCCCAAGCAAAGACAACAAGAAACCGAGGGAGGATAATTTGTTGCGAACCAGCTACTGATGATGGGTTTTTTTTTATTATATAATAACTATTCCTATTAAATACAATTAACAGTTATATAATGGAGAGAACCCAGATGATGTAGGGTAAGTAGAATTCTAGGAAAGCGGAAACGGAAACAACCAGCGGAAAATGCCTGATAAAAAGGTCATCATGCCGTTATAAAGGTTGGCTTATATCACACAATGCTTATTTGCAGCATTGTTGGATTATTCCGCTAAAATGATCGAAACACTCTAATAGAGCAGTCACCTGTAGTAAAATACTGTAATAGAGCAGTCAAAAAATGTTTTGTTTGCTATCCCACCAGAGACCCACATTGATGGCCTGTGAATTGATGGGCTATACCTGTCATATATTAGGTGTATATACTAGCTAAGTCATCACCATTAAAGGTTAGCTACTCCTTTGAAACCATAAATTTTTAGAATATTCAACTATTAAACATTAAAATAATACTGATATGAAAACTGAGATTCACAAAGTACTTTAGTTAACTGGCAGTGCCTATTATAGGCTTCGAAAACTGCACCTATACTGCTTCCAGATAAGAAGTCATATGATGGGAGTATGCATGCAACACTGGTATACTTGTCAAGCTGAAATTGGCTCCAAGATCCCCATGACTGCTTATATAGTCCTTAGTCTCCTCATTGGAGCCATGCACCTACACATACTTCAGCTGCCACATCATGTGACATTTTCGTGAGGTTTCAGGTACAACTTCTCTCATCTATATGCAATAACTATGTAAACTTTTAATTACTGGCATGTTATATTGGTATAAATTTATGGTTTCTAGGGAATAGCTAACTTTTAATGTTGATGACTTAGCTAGTCTATGTCTAATCTATGACAGCTATAGCCCATCAATTCACAGGCCATCAATGTAGGTCTCTGGTGGGATAGGTAACAAAACATTTTTTTACTGCTCTATTATGCACCTATCAATGTTATCCCCCACCTCCCCCCTCCCGGGCGTAGTGGGGGAAATGGTGGGGATTTGACTTTTTGAAAAATCAAATTCTCCACCCACTGGGGAACAACTAGTGGTCAAATCTCCATGTAGTATCGCTGGAATAAACTTTGGGAAACAGATCAATTCTTATAGCCCGCAAGCTAAAGCAAACGCCTAAAAGTTCGAACGGTCAAATGCCCCACTAGTGGGGCAAAATTTCTGATCAAATCGGCGAAAATCCCCCACTAATCCCTTAGTAAGCCCGGGAGGGGGGTAGTGGGGCTTAACATTGATAGGTGCATTAGAGTATTTTACTACAGGTGACTGCTCTATTAGAGTGTTTCGATCACTTTAGCGGAAGAATCCAACAATGCTGCAAATAAGCATTGTGCGATAAAATCCAACCTTTATAATGGCATGGTGACCATTTTATCAGGCATTTTCCGCTGGTTGTTTCCGTTTATGCTTTCCGTTCCCATTTTCCTAGAATTCTACTTACCCAATGAATTGGAGTGCGTATGGTGCGACGGACGCGTGCACACAAAATGCGCCAAAATAAGTGAGGAACTGAGTATTATGCTAGGTAATGCTAGTAACTGTATGTTTTTCTGTGACACCTGCTTACACACCCTACCAATTGCTTTGAAGTTTTACAATGACTTGTCACCCTTGGATGCACGTATTACTGTTCAAAAGTCGATTACTGAAATGCAAAGCACTGCAAATCAGCTAAGCACAGTAAACAATAAGGTTCATCGGTTTTCAAACAACATCAAGAAGTAGCAAACCAAATATCCAACCTTACAGAAAGAATTAAACAGCTAGTAATACGTGCAGTACGCATAATTATTCTAAATGGTTTACTGGACAGGACTTCAACGGCAACTACTTCAATACCATCAGGACTGGGTAAAATTCTGCTTGGAATACTCATGTCAATTACCAGTATGACACCACCACCATGGGATGACTGGCCTTTACGATAATTAGCATAATTAGGTGGGAAAATTTCATTATTATAAATATGTTCTGCATGAAAGCCAGGTCTCAGTCAAACCATAAATCTTGTAATTAGATCTAAGTACAAAGGTATTAAATTGTTTCAACTTGTTCCAGGGATTAATCGGTACAGAGTCTGATAACAACAAATGGGATTGGTGCAATTCATTGATGCTTTGGTCGGTGTCTGGGTTATCAGGAATTCTGATCACCCAAGTTGAGTGATTGGGCAGAAGCTACTACACTTAATTACTGAGAGTGGTCTGTGCAGCAGGTGGAACACCTGCAGTCACGTTAGTAGTACTAGGATGTCTAAGCCGACGTTTTACAATGGAGCCATTCTTTATTATGAGGTTTAATTTGTTTCCCCTTGTTATCTTCGCTGTCTCAGTTTGTCAACTAGCTTCTTGTGTTTGGCCTTTTCAAATTTTGGAATGTCTGGTGCAACATAGACATTTTTAAAGATATCATGAAAGGTGAGGAGCATTGGATAAAACATAATTAGTATCTTCTGAGGCAAAGCATACAAGCAGAGGTCTCACTCTACTACTATCTTTGCAACCAATACGATACATTAATCAATTTCTTTTTACTTACTTCAGTCACAAAGGGTAAGCGACATAAACAGCAGCTACTATTCGATGAGGACAACATTCCATTTCATTTCATATAGCTAATTGCAACACCCACCTAAACATGTCAGTTTGTTTGCTGAAATCTAAACTGAAACATCTGTGGGATCATTTCCTGGAAACTTTGATGAGAATAATAACTGCACTCTACATTACTTATGTCCATGCTCTAGATGCCACTAAACTAAATCTCCAACTACCAATTTTAATGTAATTACCTAAGTAGTTAGTAATAACTGTACGTTGTTTTGGCTGTTGGTTGTTACCAACAGACCTTTGGTGTTTTCTCATCATAAAGCCATAAATAAATAATTCACCATAAAGCCTAAATAAATAAAAGTTTATTTAAAAGAGGAAACAATGTTACTCCAAGCCACAGACGTAATCCCAACGATGAATTCTGGTCCAGGGATGGCCAAACCAAGACAGGATAGCTAGCCTTAAGCCAACCACCAAATCTTAAAATTGATTAGCGCCACTCTGAAGGAAAGAGTGGTCTCAACCCTTCTGATAAGTACATTGTGGAATATTGCCGACTGAAAATGGCTGTTATGGAAATGGAATATCTTTTCACTTTAAATTTAGGGTGACTGCTCTATTAGGGTATCTCAATCTTGAATTTTATGGCTTTCTGTTAACCACATACCACCTAAAATTTTAAACATTATAGCTACCCTCTGAAATTGAATGTGAGGGTAATTTTAACAGGTTATTAGAATAGCTACTATTGCTCATATTTGCCTGACTGCTATATCAGGGTGACTGTTCTATTAGAGTATCTCAATCTTGATGCTTATTATAGTGTACAATTATCACCTGAATTATTAATGCCTAGGCCTAGGACTGGGTGGCCCAGGTTCTAATAAGTATAGCATAAAGGTAATAGGCAAATCTCAGTATGGTTCTCTGCGGGAGGTGTTGTGAGCCTCCAAGAGTGATGAATTGGATCCACTTGTCAAGCAACTAGCAACAAATTACAACATATAAGAAAATCAGATAATCATGATGACAGCCACAGGTTTTATTTTTATAGATTACTGCACCTCTGGAGTGCATTATCCATTATAAACCATGAACTGTTATGCCCTGCTTCAATCAAGTATGAACTTCAGAATTATTTTTATAACCACTTTGAGCAAAATTTTGTATCTAATAATCCATGTACGTACTCTTTCCTGTGCCCATGTAGCAGATCATCCAATGCAATTTGTACCAAATTTTGATTACTTGTAGTTTAGCTATTCAATATAATTATTTCTATTTAATTAACCTGGCCACCAGTACAGGATACTGGTGGACCTTCAACACACTGTAAAATGTGCAACCTGTATAATAATGTACATACATGCTATATACTGTTGTAATTCTGTGTGCTGAAAAACATTTAAATAAATAAATTAAATAAATTTCCACCAGAAATCCACACAAAGAGCAAAAACAGCTGTTTTAACAGCTAGCAAGTGGAACATATGTTCCATGGTAGATAGCTACTTAGGGTCTCATTGAAATTGCAAGATGCTTGGATGAGAGAGCAAAACCAATCTACAATCAGCATGGAGCTATTGAATGTGAACATTGTCTGCATTGGTTGAGAGGTAGCTATACATCAAAGGAAATGTTATCCACCAGTGTGTTCCCCTTTTTGTGTAGGACCACATCACCCTGATGGGCAGTGTGCAGACAGGACAGACAGGTGTATGTGCGTGCGTGCGTGCGTGCGTGCGTGCGTGCGTGCGTGCTGGTGTGTGTGTGTGTATGTCTCATACAGCAGGTGAGGTCAAAGTGGGACTTCAGGTATCCACACCTTTACCTGTGAGACCAGTGTTTATTCTAGGACTGTTAGAGGTGAACTCCCCCCTTAAAATCTCAGCCCAAATTTGTGAGTGTTTAATACACTAAAGCTTGTTATTAAATGGCATGCAAAACTTATCAAAAATACTCTGAGGTTCAATTATTCTATTAGTATAGTACACTGCTTATGCTGAATCTGTTAAATGAACGACTTTTTTGTGAGATCACTGAGATATTGTATGTACACTGTACAATACCATGAAGCACTAGCGGATCTGACTGGGTGCATGTCTTCCAAGAAATTTAGGCTATTTAAATTGGTATTTTCATGATTATATATAGAAATTTTTTATAATCAGGTTTTCTGAGATTAAAACTAGGAGTATTTTTGCTAGCTGCCATACCATTTTGAAATTAAAATGGCTTAGAAATTTTTACAAAATTACACTTGATGAGATTGAATTTAAGGACATTTCTGAGGTTATTTAGAAAAAAACTAAGAAGCTGGGTATATACAACTAACAAAAATTATTACATAACTATAGTGATGGCTATTTGATATCTGAGAGCCAGGTTTGTACTCTATTGCTTTGTTTTTGCTTTTTGTGTATGTGTGTGAGTGCTGTCAGACCTTCAGTACTGGTCACTGTAAAGTGTTAATAACAATAACAGTTTTTACTGTCATTCATAGGTAAGCTATAAGTCTCTTCCATAAGTGGATCTATAGGAGTGGTATAAAGGAGATCTAGGTGGGAGCATGTAGCTGTGTGTATTGTCATGATGTACTGTAATTTGCTTTTATCATTGTAAAATAATTTTCGTGTGCAAAACTTATTCGAAAACTTCTTACACGAAACATTTTACATTAGATCAAACTACTCTAATAGAGCAGTCATTCATGTAAATCAAGTGAAAATATTTTTATCATGAAATTTTTTGCACAAAATTATTCTGGTATACATGTGGTTATACGTCAGTTGATTCATCGCACCATATTCATATTATGCTTAATGTGCATGACTACAAACCACATGTTGATTTGTAGCTGTGTGGCTTCACAGGTCGCACGTTTCTAAATACATGATGATGAAATGTTAGAGATACATTACATTTATATTTTTTTCCAAATGGTGGTTGATTCCTCTGTCTGTATACCTGCATTGTGCTCATTTTAATTTTAAAACAATTTTGTGATACAGATGACATAGGTATGCTACAGTATGGTGACCAAATAATGTATCAATTATGAGCCATTTACCTTGTAGCATAGGTGTAACACAACCACATAACCACAAGCCAAGAACATGTGGTGAATGGTCACAAGTGAGACAACAGACAAGGAATTAAGAAGTCAAAAAGTAACTCATGATTCAGAGCTGTAATGTCTTTGGTGTTAGCTATACATTAGCATGCAACCCACAGACTTAATGGCCACAAACCATATGTAATTAAATTTTAACTGCATGAATGCAATGTGTACACAGTGATTATTCCATCTTTATTGCATGTAGTCTCTCAAGTGGTAGAATGCTTAAAACACCTTAAAATTTTTTTTATCTGACAGCCACTTAACTGTACCCACAAATGTTTACCTAACCAAGTGTGAATATTTATTGAATCATATTTACCTAATGGCTGATCTGTATTAGTAACTGCAACAATGAGATCAATTACACATAATGGAGTGCCATAAGAGGCATAGGTGATTTTGGTCATTACCACACTAATGGATTTACATTACTGTAAATGCTAATGTAGGTAAATGTTTTTTTATGCTATTGTTATTGATATCTTCGTATACCTAATACTACAGTATATACTACAGTAACTGCATCCTTGTAGGTACTTTCCCTTCCTTCCCACCTATGAGTTAGATCATCACAGTTCATACCAACTTGAAATATTTATTTTTATTTATAAAGCTTTTTGATGTAGGAGAGCCTGCATCAAAGGTCTGTGGGCAACTTGTGCCCACAGCCAGCGATACATTAATTAACTACATTACAATTACTTAATACTAAATTTACTTAACCATGTAAAGTAACTACATGTACAGTATGTACTTATTACTAGTTTGCAGATCAGTGTCAGTAATTAAAGGGGGAGAAAATTGGCAGAGACTGTTTGTCTTGAGTATTGGTGGCACGGACATAAGAGATGAAATGAACAGAATTGATCAGAGTTGAAGTTAACTGTAATATAGAAAGTGACAAGTGAAGAATGCATTCATCTAGTTTAGTTGCCAACCATTGCATCTCCCAAGTCTTCACTGACCCTAGCCAGTATGGCAGGGTCAATATAATGAGCGACTGCCTGTACCAATACAGCTGCTCTTTTCTTAGGATTACCACTTTTGAAGATGCCAGACCCAACAAACACTCCATTTACTAAGTTGCATCAGCAAGCCAACATCAGCAGGTGTGGCTGAAGGACAATTGTGTAGTATACGTTCATTTGTGAAAGTGCTTTCAACTTACCGAGTCTACCTGTAGCAAAGTTTACAACAGGAAGATGTCCCAACTCCCTTGTCTTCTTCAGCAGTTCCCAGTTTCTTAGCATACCTATACAGTTCAGCATTAGTCATGGACTGAGCCACTCTGATATCTTGTTGGATGGTACAAGAATGTTTGACTGCTTGCACATAATTACCTGTAACAACAGTAACAATCACTTTGTGATATAGGAGGGTCATTTGAGTATTGTAAAACACATAATACACTAAACTATACACTGCACACTGAAATTTTAATATTAAAACTATGTTGTGGAAAGACTTCCATATAGCTGACAAATTCCCTTTACTTTGAAAGTGTGTGACTATTTTATTAGGACAAAGCTCAAATAGGGACCATATACATTGAGACGAGAGAAACCTGTAGATATACCAGTGGACATTTAATCCCTACTTCAGTCTAGATTAAATGACCACTAGTATATCTGCAGGAGACCTCCCTTGTTTCACTACTTTCAATCCCTACTTGAGCTTAAAATTTCTAATTTTTCTTGTACTAGTTTGTATACTTTTTGTTAACATAATTATGCCAGTGAACCATCACATACTGCATCAAAAGAAGGAATGGGACTAGACTTAATGTTTTCATTTGAACATGCACCCCTACTATCATTTACCGTAAAAGTGAAATGGCTATTACACTTCATTTTCAGTTACAGTAGCTATATTCAGCTTGTTACACATTGTTACAAACAGACAAATTATGAGAAACGCCTTTGCAATCAATCTGGTTGTTATGGAGAAACAGACAATTTTCATTACAATGTAGGAAAGCCATTACATGCTACCATGAATCAACACCTTGTGCTGTTAGTGAAAAGAAATGGGACACAAAGGAAGGACAAAGGTAAGTCCATGATGCATAGTACTGTGGTATGCCAAAAGGCACTTCTTGGATGTCTAACAATGAAAATATCAAGCCCGTAGCCTTAGCTGTTATTGAATTACTGTATGCCTGTCTAAGCATTCAGGTAGTCAAAATTCATTATAATAGCAACCATTTCGAAGTGTTTCTTTGGCCACTCCGAAAACACTTTTGGGCTTGGTTATTGAGCCTCCATTCTCCACTTAAATTAAAACATTGTTGTTACTGCTATACAGAAATGAAGTATGAGGCAAATAGCCTAGATGATAATATGGCGCAAGGCAAAGTTGAGTGCTGTATTACTAATACAGATCAAATGCTGAGCATTTTCACATAAGCAAAACACAATTGAATGGCTGTAGATTCGAGGCTGCCAAGGTGGATTTTTTCTCCTTTCTGCAGCTTTCAAACATATATAATAAAACAGCTGTAGGACCAGGTGTCCTACAGACCTTCAGCAGTTGTGCTGTAAAGTCTTAATAAATAAATAAATAAACAAATATAATTCTTTTACCATAGAAATATACCTACTGTGTCAGTAGATATATCATCTATGTGTGTTTACCAGCATTAAAAATCAACCTTAATATGGGCACAGCTACATTATTTAGGAAGACATATACAGTATATAGGTTACAGATTATGGTAAGCCATGGTATAAGTGGTGATATAGGGACTCAAAGTCAAGATGTATATTTAAAATGTTTCTGAAAAGCATTGCAGATGAACTGAGAGCTGATATCTTTGAAAAGAATTTTGTGATAGAGTCATCATTTCAGATGAATGAGATAACATCTGCTACGGTCCAAGTTATGGAAGACACAATTATACGACTAGAATTTGTATTGTGTAATTACCTAATTGACCATGGTGTACATATACAAACACCATATGGCTAACAGGCATTGAAGTATGCAGCTATAAGGAATAACAGCTATAAGGAATAACAGCTAGGTAGCAACATAATGGACATGTACATAAATACATATTGTTTTATTATGATTAAAGTACCTGGTAAAGGCAGAGCCTGGCCTTATAAAGGCCTAAGATGTTTACATTAACTACATTGTTTTAGTATATACTGTATACTGCATGTAAGCAACTACAATTTAAAGAATATTCGTACGTTACACCTTCATACATGCTTACACAATGTGAAAATGTGCAATGGGAGTGCTGTATCAAATGCACGTGTGATCCTTTAATTTATTCATGAAAATGTTTTAGCAATTATTAACTCTTGGTTTTAGTTAAGTACACAAAACCCTCTAGCATGGCAGCTTACATATGGGCTGCACTGCTTGTACATCTACATGTGCTATTTAGTGTTCCATCCTTGTTGTAGTGTACAACTACCACACAATCCCTGAATTATATTGTAATCTTCACAAACTTTAGTTGACTTATCTGTCTATTGATAACTGAGTTCTAGTATTATATTGGTGCTGCACAGCTAACAGAAGTCATTTATATGCTAAAGAATTAATGAAGCAATTAAGTACACATGCAGAACTGGATAAATAAGCATGAAGGGTGATCACTACCTATGTGATTAGTATGCAATCACACACATTTTAGGGAATTATTGTACAAGTATATAACAGCCAAATTATAATTGTATGAGGCGAAGCAGAGTGTAATTTTTACTGCTATGAGTAGAATTATTACTAACTGCATGATTACCTACTAATCACATAGCAGCCACCCTTCTATGCAGTTCTGTGTACTCCTAACTGGTGTTGCATTCTTTGAGTACTTAAATGGCTTCTGGATGTGATGTGATATTACTAATCATTGTATTTAAAAGGCTTCTCATGTCAGCAAATCTTATTGACTACTCAAAATCATCATCACCTATTACACTTAAAGGCTTTGTTTTACAAATTATTTCTTTACCAACCAATTTGTTTAGTTATTAATCATACACTTTCTTGTTACACTTAAAAGACTTCTAACTAGGTTTGCAACCACAGCCACCTGGTTTCCTGAGATTGTTTTTGTAAAAACCCGTGTGTGTGTGTGTGTGTGTGTGTGTGTGTGTGTGTGTGTGTGTGTGTGTGTGTGTGTGTGTGTGTGTGTGTGTGTGTGTGTGTGTGTGTGTGTGTGTGTGGTGGGTGTTTAGGTGCATGCATATACCTATTAACCCATACCTATGTTTACCCATACACACCACATAAGCAAAACCAAAAGCAGCTAATGTGTAAGAAATAAAGGCTGTATTACACTTTTGTACAAGCAGGCATAGTGACTACATATAGGTTTTGTGAATAACCTGTTCGAATAGCTTATCCCTAGTAATGCATACTAAATAATTTCGAAGTATGAAATTACAAGAAGTTAATTCTGTATGTACTATTACAAAACAAAAACCTATTAGGCTATGACAAATTAATCTTGTGCTTCACAGATGCAGGGCTGGGGTTAGTGTTTAATACTGATACTCACAAAAACAAACACAAATCATGTAATCTCTTGAACATGTCAATATGGTTATAGACTCTTAATAAGTAGTCATAGATACAGTAGCAAAGGAGAGAGAAATGGAGTTTCTAACTTTATTCTAAAAGAACTTTGGCTCCTGCAACTATAAAGACCAAGATACTCTAATAGCAGGGCCACTTAGAGAAATTGAGAGGCCTAGGGCAAAGAGTTAAAGTGGAGCCCCAGGGGCAAGGAGGGTTCGACTCTGAATCACAACTTCAGCCAAGTGTAAGTCAGACCAAAAAAAAGTCATTACATGCTGACAAAGACAATAGCTACCCCTTACCAACTATAACTCCTTATGTATAACTACATACATAGCTTGCTACACTGCTTCTCTGAAGAATACTGTGACTGCTCTATTGGAGTATCTAGATCTTGACTGCTCTATTAGAGTATTTCGATCTTTTTAGCAGGTATTCAAGGGCCCTTGATGGAGCCCCCTGGGACCCCTTTCAGGCTGGGTCTGGGGCAAAATGCCCCCCTCCCCTGTTGGTGGCCCTGTCTAATAGAGCATACCTTAATAAAATATCGGTTGCACATGGAATGATTTACAGTTTACTTATTTTTCAACCTTCTGGGTCACCACTAGAGGGCAAAAAGTCCATGACACATATATATGAATAATTTAATATGGCTTAAGCTAATAGTATATGCTATCTTAGTAGGTTTCTCCCCTAAAATGAATGGCACCCACCAAAATGCTTCCATTATGACCATTGTAGATCAACAGAAAACACTTACAGAAGACTGAATAGTGATTTTAAAAACCCGATTTTTGATCTGCCTAAGGTGGAGGTTGTGACAATATAGTGGACTGTACCTGGTCACAGCACCAAAATGCTGCGGAACGTTCCTATCCTGGCCAGGTCCGACTCGGGATTGGCGGAGTGGAGGGGGATTCGAGCCACGTACAATCTGAACACCTCGTGTTGTACCCACAATCGAAAGTATATAACATACACGTGCAGTACAGACATGCGCACAATATAATAACTAAATAATTAGAGTTCTAAATAGAGGAGTTTTTGTTCGGTCGTCACGACACTGCCTGCCTGCCTGCCTGCCTGCCCGCCCACCCGGCTGCCTCATCTGTGGTATGTGCCCTTTCTGGTTACGACAAAATCTGTATTCTGCACTTTTCCTTTCTTTTCATCTTCAATTTCATGGTCGTCTTCTTCATGCAGGGCCGCCCTGAGAATTTAAGGGGCCCAGGGCAAAGAGTTAAAGTGGGGCCCCAGTGGCAAGGAGGTTTCCATTCTGAGTCACAACTTCACCCGAGCTGTAAGTTGAAGACCAAAAAAAAAAAGGTCATGACCTGCTAACAATGAGAAAACTACCCTCGCCAACCATATCTCCTTATATATAAGCTTACTACACTGCTCCTCTGAAGAATACTGTGACTGCTCTATTAGAGTATTTAGATCTGACTGCTCTATTAGAGTATTTAGATCTGACTGCTCTATTAGAGTATATCGATCTTTTAAACAGGTATTCAAGGCAAGGGCGGATTTAGGGGGGTGCTTGGGGTGCTGAAGCACCCCGCCTCCAAAATTTTACCATGAGCAAGCTAGGAAGCTTCTAGAAGTTGCAGTATAGATGCAATTGCATCTTATACGTATAATATGCATGGGCAATGAAAAGATAGAAAGAGAAGGGAGAATGGCTAATCTTTACTTAGAATTACTAAGAGGAGTTCAAATTATACTTTTGGTGTGAGACTTAACCTAAAAGCTGCTAAAAATTGAAATACTCTAATAGAACAGTCAACTACTCTAATAGAACATCCATCATAATGTTTTTTTTTAAGTTGCCAGTGTGTTTTCTTGACTTGTGCACTGCTATCATACTATTGCTCCAAACATCCTGCCATGCATATACTAATTACTTTCTGAGAACAACTTCTGCCAAATAGTTTAATATTATAGTGGGTATTTCAGTTGTTGCTACATTGATGCTTGAGTTAACATGCTTAAGTAAAACAGTTAATTTCATTATACAGCTAACAATCTCAGAACTGTTTGATTTTGTTTTATCAGTCCTAAAGTTCCATGCTGCATTTATTTGAATCTAGCATCATTTGAAGCTAATAAAATTTAAGGTTTGCACTCCCAAACCCCTTGAAGCTCAACTTTATAAGCTCAAATGATACCACAGCATTACGCTGTCATGTTATAAGGGGTTAGTTGTGGCCAAAAACTAGTTGTATATATTATGTAAGTGATTTTCACCTCTGGTTGTAAAACATTAATAATTTATGGTGATGGGGCCATATAGTTGAAAAAGTCAGTTTGAAGTAGTAACAGAACAGTCTGTAGCTATACAAAGTTGAAGTTATCTTTGTGTGCACTTTAAATCTCTACAGTGATCTTAAGATTCAATCCTGTGTATGTCTTTGACAATCCACTATTATGTATTGCCTTATAATCCAATAGCATTTAAAGGTGTAGTTCTTGTTTTTCTAAAATTGTTTACAACTGAACTTGTCCACCCACAATCTTTCAGTACATGTACAGTATTTGGTTAAAAATAGCTTCCAGATTCAATCTTGTGATAGCTATATTCCAAAAATTTCTAGAGGAAGTATCACCCAGACCCCTTAGCTGGACAATTCTACGTATGTGTACTCTACACACTGTATGGTGAGTGTATACTTGCCCTCTCAAGCCCTCTCTTCATTGTTACTGTTTGGGCGTTATAGTTTGAGCCATGAGACTGTAAAGCACACTAGCTATACCTTAAGCCAAGCAATACACTAAATCAGTTTAGCAATCTTGTATAAATTTGTGAATAATGTAATCAATTAGCCAGCAAAAAACCAAACTCTAAAATTGCTAAATTTAACGTACCGCTAAAGTAAGGTATTTCAAACACAAAAATTTACGGCAAGTATTGATCATGTATAGCTGCATCCTTCTCCTTCCTGTTCTTTATGTAAAGAATATATTTTTAGTTACTGGCTGTGCCCTTATATGCCAGCTAGTATTACAACTGTTCTGGAATAATGGTGTCATTTCATCATTATTACACTTAGGTGACTCATGAAAATATTGTGAATCAAAGTGGCATCATTTTTCAGTCAAAAAATATTGCCAAAGTTTAATAGTGAATAGGCTAAATTTGCAAAAATTTTCTGTGGGGGCATGCCCCCAGACCCCCTAGATAGAGCATGCTCCGCATGCTGAGTGTGTTTTGCACACTATAGCTAGTTGTATTAACCAGTTGTCGATTTTCTTAGCCTACCAACCATCATGTTAGCACCCCCCCCCCCCCACCCCCTTCTGAAATTCTAGATCCGCCCCTGCAAGGGGCCCCTTTCAGGCTGGGGCCCGGGGCAAAATGCCCCAGTTGCCCCCCCTGTGGGCGGCCTGTCTTCATGCAAAGAAATTATACTGAAGAGCTAATTTTCTATATCAACACTTTACTTAGAGGACTGTATTTAGACGTTACAAAACTATTTGAAGTGCTTATTTTACTGTAAGAGAAAATAAACATAAATACTTGTAGTTTCACTTAATACACTCGCATTGTGATCACATCCCTTAATAAAACAATCAAGACATGCCTCCACACCCTTAAACAACATATCGTGGTGACTATATACACACCTTAATGATCTAGCTGCAGTCAACTACAATTTTGCTGCATATCTAAAGAAATAAGACATGGAAAGTATACCCTTTAATCATTTGTGTGGCTTATTCGAGATAAGCAGGGATATCAAGATACCCTAATAAAGCAGTCAAAACCACATGTTATCATAGTTATACAATAACAAAACAAGTTACACAACTAGTGCAATGCGCAATTAGAATATTAATTTAAAAATGGAAGTACAAGCAGGGTTCCAGCAATAAAAAGTAGTGAAGCAAGAAATATGAATGATGCTGACTAATATAGCATAGCTATGTGGGAAATCCTTATACCTTAAACAGGTGATGGTATGTCGCATACCAAGAATTTCTCACATAAGTATGTTGTGATAGCTATACCAAGCATCATTCATAATTCACGTTTCACTACTTTCTGTCACTGAAACCCCACTTCATTTTTTAAAGAGTAATATTTGAATAATACCAGCTAGCTACATGGAAACATACACTTTTGAATTGTCTGTTATGCTTTAGCTTTATGTTATGTTATAAAGCCAAAGTTATGCTATGGCTTTACTTATGTTATGCTTTGGCTTTCTCCCAATTATGCTCCAAATAGGCTCATTTGTGTTCAATATGCTCTAACTAGGTTTGGATCTTAACTGCTTTATTTGAGTATTTAATACACCAGTAGACATTCTATTAGATACCAAGGGCATGCTGAGGAGGTTTCCAGGGGTTTCAGAATACCCCTAATGAAACTGTCAGTAGCAAGCAAAGCTCAGGCCAGTGTGTTGCTGCTTATTTGTTGGCAAGTACAAAATCAGCACGAGTACATCATGATCAATCTACATTATTACAGTGGCACATCTTTGCCCCCCCCACAGCCCCTCATCCCCCCAATGAGATACTCTAATGGAGCATGTAACACTGTTCTACAGTTGCTTAGTATAAAAAATTTACAACTGCAGTACTATCCCATGGGTACACTTAGCCTACTATGAATTTTTACAAATGACATGTACAAAGCTAGTCCTTTGTATGCAATTCTATATCAGTGGCGGATCTAGATGGGTTTCTGGGGTTTCGACAGTAACCCCCTTTTAAATTTAGTTCAGTGGCAGTATAAATACATAAACATTGTTGCACTGACAATTTGTCATAGCAAACAACTATATACCACTGTATTTCAGTAGCATGCATGCAGTTGCACTTAACTAACACCATTTATAGCTATTAAACCCACAGCAACACTTCACTTTCATCTCCCACTGCATTGAAAACGATCGAGATACTCTAATAGAGCAGTCATGTAACTACTCTAATAGAGCAATCAAAGCTACAGCTTGTAGTCACCATATTTCCCTATATTTAGCTATAGTGTTTGCAGTTTAAAGCATTGGATTGGTAACTAAAAATAGCCTAAATCCGATCTCAGAGCTTCTAAAATCTCAAAATTTTCTGGAGAAATGTCATCAGATGTCTTATTTATCTATACCAACTTTCAGAAACCCTCTTTTAAAATCCTAGATTTGCCACTGTATATGACAATTTACTTTAGGCTCATTACTGAACTACATGAGTATATACTCGTGACTGTAAAAGCTTTTGATCAATTTGCATATACTGGATGGAGTATTGTAATATTAACTGGTGTTGCATAGCTAACCTGTCAACTTGCTAGCTATGTTTTTTTATTTTTTTTTATTAAGGCTTTACAGCACAAGTGCTGAAGGTCTGTAGGATACCTGGTCCTACAGCCTGTTTAAAGTAAAATTAAATATATTATAACATGATACTACTGAAGGCAACGCAATTTGCTTTGATACAAGGTACTGTAAAATTGGCCCACCACTCCATGAATATTATACTGTATGACTTGATCAAAAGCATTAATTTTTATGTAAGCTATTATACTAAGATGTATAGACTTATAGCTAGTCAACACTAGGGTATGCAGTCATTGCCATGTCCATGTTTCTTTTATGCAAAATGTAGCTATGTAACTATAACAAGATTAGATGATTGTATTCTAAAAGATTTACAGTAAAATAAATGACACATGCATAGTATAGCAAGTAGACATTCTTGTACATTAAAGATAAACTATCTGGTACATGGTGTACCAACCAAGGACCCTGAACTTGTCATCTGGCTGGACATAATACACACACACACACACACACACACACACACACACACACACACACACACACACACACACACACACACACACACACACACACACACACACACACACACACACACACACACATACACACACACACACACACACGCACACACACACACGCACACACACACATATATTATGTCTATAAATATGGGTCCCATGCCACCAGCAGCAGCAAACACAAGTGGTATCACAAAAGATTCCATGTTCAAAATTACAAACTTGTGCTGTTTTTTTTTTTCATTTTTTTGATAGCAAGAAGAAAGAGACTGATTTATGTGACTCTTGGGGATTGAAAACTCTCACATCAAAAAGGCCAACTCATCATGGGATGGATACCCTTAGCAGAGATATCCCATATAATCTTGCTTGATCCTCAGCATTAAATTTTGATGTACAGTGAAGCAAAGTTTCACCTGAAAGGTTAAAACTGTAGTTCAATTTGTACATTGGAACAAACTTGAGACAGCAAAGTGACTGCATGCACATCACATAGTTCATTGTGCCTAATAGTGAGAAACCCCAAATGGAATAGTGAAATGAATGGAAAAGTTTCCCAGGCACAAGCACAGGTGGTGGAGAGATGAGATAGTCTCCAGCCATACCGGAAAGCAATAGCTTCACAAAGATCTCATTTTATGTAAGGCATACCTATGTTTCTGAATTAGCATTGCTGTTGGTATACTGGAATTTGACAGCCTTTGATGCCAGTTCAATAATTCCAAGTCCTTGAGCTCCTTCCCTTATAGGTAGCTCAGGAGATTTCTAACATTGAACAAACAATCTAGCAAACCTTGAACATAGTCAAAAGACAGAATGAGGTTGAGATCTATACCAGGACTGTACCTGTGCTGACACAAAGCTTATAAATGTACCAATAATTAACCCCATGTAGATATCTCCACCCATCACTACAAACATTGAACATAAAAAGTATTGGCATCAGCAGTGGCACTACATGTCAACCAATATTAATTTTATTTGTTTTTGTTGTTTTAACCAAGCGCGCCCACATGTAGCCTTCGGTCGGCTGTGGGCGTTCGCCTGGTTTACAGAAAATGTTTTCGTAAAAATGTGGGCATAGATAATAGACACCCCATGGTAGGGGCTATAAAGTGCGTGCGTGCGTGCGTGCGTACGTGCGTGTGTGCGCCCATTATCCCTATGTGTGTCTGTACGCACCCGCGTGAGCAAAATTGTTAAATGGTAAAAGCAAAAGCGAAATGAAGTCTGTATTAAACTTCCGCACAGGTAAACTTTGCTCTGAGGTGATTTCTTTTCGGCGGTCTGAAATACGGGTGCGGCGACTCTCCTCAGACTTTGTGGTGAATTACCCTTCCCTTCGGCCCGGGTTTTACAGGCGTTTAACAACTGAAAACAACTGTGCAGACCTCGTAGACTAGCTACCAGGAATAGCCTATCCCTTCGAGTTGGAAAGGGAACGTATTCCCTGTAAGCATAGGTGCTGTAACTAGCTACGCGACGAGCTACGCGACGAGCTACGCGACGAGATACGCGACGAGCTACGCGACGAGATACGCGACGAGCTACGCGACGAGCTACGCGAACGAAAATGAAGAACTGTGAGGCTTTGTCAAGAGAATTTTTTCGCTGTGTGTTGCTTCGTCATTTCAACTTGAACTAATCATAATAAAATGAAAATTCCTTTTTACCCAGACGTACTGTGAACAATCATTCAATTACCAGATCCAACTCCCTGTCATTATTGTGTAAACATTCATCAATTAACTCTTATAGGCGCGCCTTTGAAGCTGCCTCAGAGCGAGGTGCATCGTGTTGGCTAACTGACAACCCTTCCAATTGCTGGGTATGGGTTTACTTTACCCAAAGGGGAGTTTCGTGATGCCCTATGTTTAAGACTTGGCTGGCAACCAGTGAACCTACCGCAAACATGTGTATATATGTGGAAAGTCATTTTCTAAGGAGCATGCTTTTAGTTGTTCGTGTGGTGGATTTCCATCTATTCACCACAATGAAATTCGTGACTTAACTGCGAGTCTACTGAGTGAGGTGTGTTGTGATGTCAGTGTTGAGCCTGCTCTTCTTCCTTTAGATCATGAGCCTCTCCGATACGCTACTGATGGAGCTTGACTTGATGTTGTTGCTAGGGATTTTTGGGGTCAGAACAGGCAGCATGCATTTATTGATGTTAGGGTGTTTAATCCTTTTGCATGCTCCTATTCTTGCTCCCCACTGCCAAACAAGTTTATGAACAGGAGAAACGTCGAGCATATGATGAACGGATTCGGGAGGTCACAGTGGAGAGAACTTGTTTTTCCCCATTAGTTTTTGCAACCACTGGAGGCATGGGACCTACTGCAGCTACTGTCTTTCGGAAACTTGCCTCTATGTTGGCTGAGAAGACAAGTGGATTGTGAATTACAGTCGTTGGTTCGATGTCAGTTGTGCTTTTCTTTGTTAAGGTCTGCTGTGATGTGCTTACAGGTTCATCGGTCATCAACTAGTCATCCGATACCATCTATGGTCGATTTGGCCTATTCCGATGGTCGCCTTGAGTCTGGCACCCTCGATTGATTTGTTTCAGTAGCTGGTACCCTCCAGCTGTCCAGCACTTGACAGCCAGTGCTGGGGGTGGTAGTCCATCTAGCCCGGGGGGGGAAATATAAAAATTTTTTTTTTTAAAAAATCAGTTAACTCTTATAGGTTTTCTTTTTTGTTAACTTCATCATTTTTCTGGAATTGTGTGCCATATGATCTACCCTCTGTACCTCATCGATCCCTATAGTCTCGT
The DNA here is from genome assembly GCF_963678975.1 of Dysidea avara. Taxonomy (NCBI): domain Eukaryota; kingdom Metazoa; phylum Porifera; class Demospongiae; order Dictyoceratida; family Dysideidae; genus Dysidea; species Dysidea avara. Next base: position 40,730,910 of record NC_089274.1, read on the forward strand.
GTGCCAGATGGTTTGTATGGGGGCGGCAAATAAACCATTGCTATTGTTTATTTGCCGCCCCCACATAAACCGTCTGGCACGCGAAACTAATCGATCCCCTTTTAGAACATGTATTGTATAAGTTTTTATGTAGTAAAGCATCTGTTGTATAATTAATTTTTTGTTTTTTAGTGATGTGCTTGTAATGTTTGCTCTTTTATCTTGTGTTTTTGTAGGTGATATATGCGCTTGCCTTTTACTCACCCTACCCCTCGCCCTACCCTTTGTGGTTAAGTATAAAAAACCAGAGATTAACGCAGCTTCAATATAATAAGTGATTGTTAGTTGTTGCCCCTGCGGGGCTTTGCTAATTAACTCAGTTTCGCAATTATGCGTCATGAATGACATCATGCCGCTGTAGGACTTTCCCAGGGTCTCTCCCAGCGATACCGTTTAACCACAGATGTAGATGACCCAGCATTTTATTGACTGACACAATGAGTTTTCTGTGATGGACGAACGGGAAGCTGATATCAACAGTTCCGTCTACATAATTGTTTTTAGCCTTATAGTTTGTCTGACCTTCACGGTATGGCAATGGTGGTCGTACTCTGCAAAGAAAAAGAAGATCGAGAAGAAGGCTGGATTACAACCTTTGCTGCCGCCACTTCCTAAACATAATATACAACAAAGACAAGAAGTGGTCAAGTCAATCAGGTTAAAATTTACTAGTATCCGTGATCGATGTCCATCTCACGATTCCGTACTTTCGGTATACCTGGAAGGTCCTCCAGCCTTTGGAAAAACGCAAGCAGCCCGTCAGTTTGCTAAAGAGTATTACCGTATGAACGTAAGTAGCTAAGTGTGTTCATAGTTAATATACATATATATATACACTTCATTTCAGCATTGTAAGTGGGCCGGGTCATCTGGATTATCCGGGTCACTATTTTGGGTCACATCTTGTCTGGGTCAAGTGGGTCTTATCCACTTCACTGAATATCTGCCGGATGAGATCACGTGTGACGATAAATTAATAAGCTCGATTGTATTGGAAATGCAGTTGTAAACACTCAAGAAACTTATTTGGAGCCACACCCACTATTCAGGAATGTGCTTTGCTGTCTGTGCAGGATATGTAGAACCACTACACAGCTTCTAATAGTTCTTGCGCGACAACAAAAACAAGCAAAATCACTCTCTGTGCATAGGATTTCGACCAATCAAATCGATTCATTTTTGAACTTCAAACTATAATTACCACACGTGACTTCCGCTTTAAATTTGTCGACGCGCAAGAACTATTAGAACCTGTGTACCACTGTTCTCTGTGGGAATGCATGGCATCACCGGATCTGTGTTGCTACTTGAAATGTAGGTAACTAACTCCTGGAAATTCTTAATTGCTGTAGCTGCATGTAGACTTAGGTGAAGCCACACACCCTTGATAATACATAGCTACTCACTACTTGCAGACAATCCTTTCTATAGTGTAAAAAATGCAGAGTTATCTAATGGAACTTGGAACTTGTGGATGTTTAATCTAGCTCTAGATGCACACCTCTATTTTAATTAAACCGGGTCATATGCAGGTCAGATCCGGGTCCCATCCAGATTACTATTCAGTCAGTGGATCAACCAGTTCAACAGTATTGAACCACTGCTTTATTTATATTAAATATATTGAGAAGAATTCATAATCTATTTCAAATTTTAAAAAAGGTCTTAATTACTAGGGGAGAAAACCTCTGCCAATCCTGTGTCGATGGAATTAAATTGTGTGTGCGTACGTACGTGCATGTGTGTCTGGAAGTATATATTATCTATGGTGTGTTGCCACTGAGATTAAAGTGTTGAAATAATTGTGTCGGTACCAGTTCAGAATAGAATGGCTATTTCATCTGATTTTACTTAACTATGCATTTAAACACACTAATTGTATTAGTAGACAGTGAAAGACATCAATTGTGACAGAAGCAATCCAAATCACACATCAGGGAAAATCAAACGAACACCACCAGTGGAAGGCTATACTATCATACTACTAGTTTTGACCTTCAAACTACTCAAAGCTGGCTTTAACAGATGTCTTTTCTGGGTGGTGTGGAGAGCTCAAATGGCGGTTTCCGGTCTTGTGAAGGACCTGGCTTGGCAAGAATCAGTGGTTCACTGGTGGATAGCCTGATATGTTGGCCAGACGTTTCTTCTGTTGATTTTGCTACATATCAGTCACTAAGCAGACAGCACAGCCCTGTAATCTTGTGTTTGGACTCCAATCATGATCTGCTTCCATTTTGTAGTCTATTTCTTGCCCACCCCTCCACCCCTTTGTGAGCACTCGTGATACTACTTCACTTGTCCAACTGCTCATATTTTCTATCTTATTTGGTGGGAAACTCTACAAGCAGTACAAATACTGGAAGTGGTCTGAAAGGTAATAGATTGTTGCATCTTTTGTGTAAGTCCTTGGCACTTTAAGCTGACTTGAATCCGTTTATCTCGAAACTTCTAATGTGCGATTTGCATCATTTTTCCAAAATCCAGTCACATTTAGCTATGCCTATAATGCTTAACAGACAAAGGGTTAGGGGGATGGGTTCAGCTTTGATTTCTTCATTGATTTGTTCTTTAGTTGACAAATTTATAAGGTAGTATTAACACTGGAAACTGCGGAAAGGCCAACATTTACCAATTCCTAGTTTCCCATCCATGCCCACATCTATGTTTGGCTGCCACATCAGTGTTTATTATGGATTTCATATTTCTAAATAATTTGAAATACATTGTAATTCTTCGTAGTTATATTGGTAGGGCTGTAGTAGAATAAATGTGAGCATAACATTAGGAGCTAAAATTATTCCAGCAACTTGAGAAAGAAATCAGATCTGAAGTTTGTGAATTTCAAGTCTAATAGAACACTCAGCCCACTCTACTGTAGTGATGCACTGGTAAGAGAATTTGCCGATTAGCCAATATTGAAAATCATATAATGGCTGATACCGATAACCAATCCAATGTTTATGTTTACCAAAATTTCACACATATTTTGTAAAATTGCCACTTTTAAACTTTATTTTTGTCTTATTTTTATGAAAACAATAGCATCAGGGTCAGTAAAATTAATCAGCTAAATAATCTGCTAATAATTACCAATACCCATATCGCTGAAATTTGGCCAATAAACCGATTTCCGATTATTTGCTGATTAATCGATGCATCAGTACTCTTCTGCATACTACTCTAATAGAACAATCATAATTATTTATGAACATTCAGAACTAAAGCAACCTATGTAACATAACTGCTGTTTAGATTATAGAATAATAATGCGCGAGCTACTGCTTCTCAGGATAATAGCTATGTATCATGACTATAATGTAATAGATGTGTCAAGAATGCAAAGATTCTAGTGTAGCTAACACCCATTATGAAGTCTATATGTCTGTTCTCCAAAGATAGATAGTTTTATATTTCCTGTGAACAGTGTAAATAGCTACCAAATTAGCAAACTCTTACTGTGAGCAATAGTCTACCTCTTGCACTGAATATTTTCGCACGCATTTATTTTTTTTACATTTTATACATTGTTTCCAACATTATTTGTAAATAATTAAATAATAATAATAACCTCTTACCCTCACCAGTTCAGTGGTATCTAGGAGATGGGAAACAAGGTATTGATAAAATGATGGCCTAAATACACTTCCTGTATACCAGACTACCAGTTAAACACAAAAATTAGTACTATCACGAAATTAACTAGCTACACAAAAATAAATCTAAGTAAGTGTCTATTAAATAACAATTTAAAGCTGTTAATTGAATTAGCATTTACAGTGTAGTCAGGTAAGCTATTCCATTCATTAAGAAACCTGTTTAATTCTGTTATCTTTGTTATCCTTTTCTACACTACTTACTCACACAGTAAAATGACTGTCCTGAGAAGGCAGCTTAATCTTTGCCTTTTGCTTAATATTTACCTTGTTCATTGACTTTCGCTTTGACAATTGCAACTGTAATACAGTGGCTATTAGTGTGACACCCCTTGTAGTCTGTTATGGTTTATGTATGTATATTAAATGATGTTTACTTCAGGCCCAAAAACGTGACGTGGTGGTTGGAACACTGAATGCCTCAACAAGATCTGAACTACTTGACTCATATGTTCAACTGGCTGCACATTTAGGGCTGAAGATAAACATTAATCAAATACCACCAGATGAAAGACTAAACAGAGGACTTCAGTTTGTGTCTAATACTGTAAGAAATTTGCTAAAATCAAAGGATGAATGGCTATTAATTGTGGATAATCTGACATCTGAAGTGAAGCAAATGGATTATGATGGTAAGACTCTGTGTGTGTGTGTGTGTGTGCGTGCGTGCGTGTGTGTGCGTGTATGCAAGCAAGTGTTTGTGCATGTATACATGTGTCTGTGTGTATCTGTGAATCGAAAGGTTCCAGGTTCAATGCCTGGTCATGCCCAGTTGCTATTGTTGCTGTTCTCTTGAGCAAGAAGCTTTACTCACATTGCCCAGCTAGGACCTGGTGTGTCAACTGGAGACCAAGTTGAAACATCAGTGGGTACCTAGAGTTAACTGTGGAAGTAAATTCCATCTGTTAATGTCTCACACAGCAGGTGAAGGTCCAGATGGGACTTTGGGTGCCCACACCATCACCTATGGAACATGGTACAGCCTCCTGCGAGCTACTAGTCCTTCCCTAGGATGATTTTCCTGCGCTAACTCATAGCACCTGAGTAGTGCACATGTGTCCTAGTGCTGGTTCACTAGCATGGTTGACAAAGGCTTTGATTTTGCTTTTTGTACAAGTGCACATGCATATGTGTACATGAGAGTGTTTGTGTGAATGTGTGAATAAGTGAGTGTATGAGTAATACATGTAAATGTGTGAGTGCACGAAGTGCATGAGTAACATGCATGGGCATAGGAACAGTGGGGGCCACAAGGGCCAGGGCCCCCTAGTCTGTGGCCATGGATAGATAGAACAGGTCAGTTTGCAGCAGGAATCATTTTTACAGTAATGCACCATGTGGCACGTAATAATTATAGATCATTGGCCTACTTGGGTGCCGATGTGCTATGTTCCTTCCTCACTGAGTAAAAATGTTGGTCCCAGTTTATTTGAAATAATATTAGAGACACTTAAAATGCTATGATAATGAGCCCACCTCAAGTGTGATTTGTGTCATAAAATAATTAAAGAGCTGTACAGCTGCAGAGAGCTAACTTATGTCTCAGTCTCACTGCCAGAAACTTTTTTTCATAGTTGTAGCAGACCTATTTCAAAGAGACCAGTTGTTAGTGAAGGAGCTTCCAGTAACGGTTCCTCGAGCGGGTCTAGTGAAGGTAGCTTTGTTCTAGCCCTGACTCTAGCCCTAATAACAAACCGTTGATGGAGGAAGCTGAATCAGAGCAGTCCCACTCCCCTGAGGACTACGTATCTGCAAACAAATGCAGAATGTAGTTACTACTTTGGAAGATGTTAATTCATTAATTCATCCATACAAGTAATTGTGACCGGGCCTGCGATAATAGGGCATGTGGGCACATGATTTTTGCCTACTTTTTCACACTTTCATCACTCATAACATTTTGTACCATTATGCTATGGCATTGTAATTTTCAGCTCTTAGTAAGCATTTAATTGGTATCACGATGCAAGTTACAGAATGGAAATATACATTTCCAATACTGAGGTATGACCTGTAGAGTGATGGGGTGTAGTTTGTGCCCACATTCCCTGTTTTCGCAGGCCAGGTCACAATTTGTAACTATCCTATCTATGTGTATTTCTGGAGGTATATGAAATAAGTTCAAATAACAGCCCCTTATTAATTGTGTTTTATGATGTCATCAGTCCTATCACATCATTAACATGGTATACAAAGTTGCTATAAGATTACTTATCTAGCATAACTCTGATTATGATTATTGGCTTAAATTTCCTCCTTATAGTGCCTATTTTTCAAAATTTTCCTAGGGGACATGCCCCCAGACCCCCTATGTTTGCATACTCTGAGTGTGCTTCACGCACTGTGCATGTATCCACAAGTAGCTATACCCTCCTCTGCCACTGCTTTAGTTACCAATAGTACCCCCCCCCCCTCATAATTTTTTACTTTGCTGTGCCCCTGATGTGTGTGCTTATGCAGGCATGTCTGTATGTGTGTGTGTGCATGTGTGTGTGTGCATGTGTGTATGTATGTATGTTAAGCTTACTGTGTTAAACTTACTGTGCTATGTTACTGTGCATGTGTGTGTGCATGCATGAGTGAGTGAATGAGTAAGTGAGTGAGTGAGTGAGTGAATGAGTGAGTGGAGCTGCTCCTTTGATTGTTATGTATCAAAACCCCAGTGGTGGTTCTCATTATTTATTTGGATAATTAGAAATTGAAACCGATTTATGTACATACTCTGTTAACAAAACATACTATACTTTGTAGTCATTTTCATTTGAAGTCAAAAGTGTACAGATCCACATATGAGGATTGAGGATCTAACATGATATGAAAGCTGTATAGAAAAAAACTGTAACGTTATAAACCATTGGTGAATTTAGTGAATTATCCTTTATTTCACCAAACCTTTTCAACAAAGCATAATTCCAGCTGTCCTTAGCTATAGTGTATTGACACGTGGCAGAATGCAGTGACTTGCCAAAGTTTTTTTTTACAAATCAAATTCACCAAAGTTTTATGCTACCACATGCAAAGTTTCCTACTGTATGGCACATGAAATTGATCTAGAGACACTAATTTATTAATTATATGACTCCCTGTATTCACAGACTAAGCTTTCTCAAGTGGGACAGCATTCACTAAGTATACTAGCATAGAGTTTGCTAGTTAAGATAAATAATTATTGCACACTCTTGTAGTTCTACAATTTTATTATAGTAGAAACTGTATCTCTATAAATTTAATTGTCATATACATATTAGGAAAACTTCCATCATGTTTTCCTTTAACCCAATTTGACAGTTACAATTCAGCTGTATACACTTGCTTTGTAGATGTAGAGAGAATTGATTCAAGTCGTATACTTCCTCAAAGTGGATGCGAAGACTGGGGTTATGGGTATGTGCTGATCACCACAAAAGAAGGTTCATTGGTAGAAAAGGGTGGATCAGTGTTCTCTGACTATTACTATCTTGATCATGGATTTTCTGAAGAAGAAGGGATTAAGTTCTTAACTTCTACTTGTGGTATTAATAATGATGATGAACTATCTGATGCTAAAAAGCTTATTAAGAATCTTGAGGGGATACCTCTATCAGTTGCAGCGTGAGTTGTATGTGTATTGACACTTGACACCATGATGTACACTGTACATATGATCAGGACACATGATAGTATGTCATGTGGCCAAGTACAACTAGTGCAGATGCATGTGTATTTTACAGGAACCAAGAAAACACTGTTTTGTAGCTCAATAGAACCTGAATGAAAATTAACCAGTTTTGCTGTGGAAACCCCTCAGGGTACCTCCTATTCCAAATTTGAACTGAATCCACCCAGCCATCACTGAGGTATGCGCCTTCAAAGTTTATCTTATTTTCTTCATATTTTCTTCTTAATCTTCTTACGTAAATTTTCTTTTCGCACACTTCAGAAAATTGCAATACCTTGTGTATGCTTTAGTCAATTGACTTCAAATTTGGAGGGCAGTAAGAACATAATGCAGCACATTTACAGTCCAATTTTTATACAGATCAAACTAAGAACAATGGAATTATGCATGATTTTGAAAATTTCAAAAGCGATTTGTTGTCACACCCACAAGGTAATCCGCTTGATGGAGTAACTTGAAAATTGGTCTGTATATGAAGCTAATATCATAGTGGAAACCTTTTGTGGTTGGAAGTACTGAGAGTATTAGCTAAAGATATAAAGCAAAACCAAGCATGTGAAAAAAGCACAATTAAGATACTCTAATAGAACAGTCACTGAGAAGTAAAATTATGTGCAAAAAGCGTCAGAAAAAAATTCTCCTGAGTTCAAACCAGCGACCTCCACACTTATATACCCAAGCCCTTTACTACTCTGTCACTGCTGTCAATTGCTCACCTCACTTAATTTCTACCTTATAAATGAAAGTTCTGGTTTAATACACTAGAATGATAACTTGTAGATTTATTAGTGGAAATTCTAGAATGTTCTATATACATTGTATTGAAGTGCTCAGAAAAATGTGTGTTCTATTGGAGTATTACAAAAATTATGAAAAAATAGTCTGTCGTTCAGCCAAATACAGTCAGTGTGGGTAGGCAACATACTCAACCAGAAAATGCCATTTACAATTATCTGTTGCAGCCTCTTATATGTAGGTGAGACCCTTTGATATGCAACAGCTAATTATGAGGATGGAGCTCGTGTAGATGTTCTGCTTTAGGATTCAAGGGAGGTAAACATCAGAAGGAATGTTTTGATGTCAAAATGTTTAATGCTATTAGTACCAAATGCACCTTCATATCATGGTACCCATGTATTTATCAACATTTTGAACATGAGAAACAACAGAAGTATGAACAACATATTAGGGAAATTGAGACGGGTTCTTTTACCCCACTTGTATTTCAACATAAAGGGGTGATATGGGTCATGCTGCTGCTGTATTTTACAGAAGGCTTGCTTTCCTTGTCTCTTCAGAAGGAGTTGTCATATAGTTCTGTGATGTCATGATTACGCTTTGCTATTGTGTGTTTGAGAGGAGCTAGATGACATCAGGGCTCACTAGGAGCACTTGACCATGCACTAGCTGAGGGTCAGGTGGCTCTAGCTCATTGATTGAAATTTGACCTTAGTATTTGTCTAGCACTTTTAACATCTTTAGTGTAGGGGTGGTGGCAAGGGGTACTGCAGGTAACCCCTGAAATAATAAAATTTTAGATTTTTTTTAAATTTTCATGCATTCATACTTTCATAGTTCCATAGTGCTTGAATGATAAAATCAGGAGCTTATAAGCGCTGAAGGCGCGAAGGAGCATGATACTAGTAGTTCCAACATTTGACTAATTACTTAAACCTCAGTCCATGTAGGTCATTCATCCTATATTCACTGCTACTCAGTGGTTTATTACATCATCACTTTTAAGCTGTTAATTTTCAAAGGAAGCCATGATGAGTCTAAGTACTTGTGTGCTATTTGTAAACTAAAAGAGACTGAACAACTCTTAACAATGAACTAAGTAGCCATATGTTTTGTAAGCTCTCTGTGCTGTACTGAGGACCAGAAACAGAGCTGTGTTGAAATAATTCTTTTAATTACCCTACCAGTATTACTGACACTCTATGGCTGCATATTAACTGCTAGCACCTGTTAACATAACCAAGCACAGCCCAGGAAATTACTGCTCTCTTTATAAGGACATGTTTCATTAACAAAAGATAGAACACAGCTATATCCTGAGTGTTTCTGCTGTGAAAGCTTCCTCAGGGTAGGGCATCTCCCATTCCTAATTATTTTGAGTCAAATCTGCCCAGCTATTATTGGAGTATACATGCCTTCAAAATTTGTCTTACTTCATTTCTTCATATTGCCATGCAGTCTTCAATGATTCCTGTAGGAAAGGGAAAAAAGTTAAAAGGAGTTATCAATGCCAACCATAGGCTAGCTTTGGAACTTACAATTACAAAAAAATTGATATGTGCACAAACACAGCCAAGCTGTGAAAAAAGGTGTGACTTTAAAAGCCTGGGTGAAAAAGTTGTGAAATCAAAGGTAGCAGTCAACAAATGGCTGCGATAATGTTAATGTCATAATGGCTGTGTGCATTGTTACAATTAATTTTATTAGTATTAATATCATTGCAGCCATCCACCACCTTTGATTTCACAACTTTTTCACCCAGGCTTTTTAAGACCACACCTTTTTCACAGCTTAGCTGTTTTCATACAATAAACAAACAGCCAATATATTAGACAAATCCTGTAAGTATACCTCTGGGTAAAAAAAAAACCGAAAAAAAATTTTAAAAACAGCTTGCCTGTCAGGGTTGAAACCGGGTCAGCATCACTGACCTGAATGGTCCACTATCCTGAATAGTAATCCAGGTCAGGTCATTTGACCCATATGTAACCCGGATTAATGTAGAAGCCTGCACTAGATCCTACATTTCAGGCACTTTTAATTGGTTCTGTGTTATAACAATGTGTTTTAGAAATATGTATATTTAGGCTATATCAAGTAGGCCTGCACCGATTATGCCGGCATAATAGGTAGCCAAAAGCATTAAGCATAATGCCAGCATAATAAGCACAATTTTTGTGCATTGGTTATCAGAGAGGCTGAAACTCTGCCTATTTTGCATAATGTAGAATAGGATAGTGCGCAAACTTGATAAAAATAAGATTTACAGCTATGTTATGAAGAAAAGGTTAGTTGAAGATCTATATACTCTAATAGAACAGTTACAGGATGTTGAAACATCCTAATAGAACATTCACAGATGCATTAGATACTCTAATAGAGCAGTCAAGACACAATTTTATATAAGCATATTTAGAGCATAACTGTGCATAATTGGAGCATAATGTGGAAAAGTTTGGAGCATTGCTCAAAAGCATAATAGGCTCAGGCCTAATATCAAGACACACAGTAGTGTGTCACGCAACCACGAAAACCAGCAGACTATACTGTGTGTATATTTACAAGAAGAAATGAAACACAATATTCATAGTAGCTCCGTGCTCCCTTTTCGAATTGGTATCATTTTTATACTGCAAATTCAGCACCCCCATACCAAATTTGAGCAAGACTGCCTAATGCAATTGTGAAACATGTGCCTTCAAAATTCAGCTTAGTTTCTTGGGGCTCAGGGGGCTTAGATTATCTTTCGTACACTTTACTAAAACCATTGTAAAATGCAAATGTGTAACTCAATTTTCTTGAGCTTTGGTACACTTTAAGAGCATATTGTGGCACAATTATGTACCAAGTTTGGTCCATATCTGATTAATAGTCATAGAGCTATGGACGATTGTTTGCAATTAAAAAGCCAACTTTTTGTCACACCTGCAAGGTAAACCACTTATGAGAATAACTTTAAAATCAAATTGCATATAGTTATAACCATCATAGCTCAAACCTTTTGTGATTTCAGAGAAATTGTCTCAATAGCTGTAGAGTTACAAGACAAAAACCAAACAACTGTAAATTATGGGGTGAAATACTCTAATAGAACAGTCACTGTGGGGTAAAATGGTGCATGGCAAATGTCAAAAAAACTTAGCAGCAGTCAAACCAGGGACCTCTATACTGAACACCCAAACCCTTGACCACTGAGCTTCTGCTATCACAGCTGTTCATCTCACTTAATATAAATGAAAATTCTAGATAAAATCTACTGAATAGTACAAGTTCATAATGTCATAGATCTACCAATGAAAAATCTAGATTGTTCTAGAACATTTTATGTATGTTCTATTAGAAATCCTCAAAAAATGTCCACTCTATTAGAGTATTGCAAAAGTAATCAAATAAACTCTGTAATACAATACCATTGTAACTTCTCTAGTATTCCATCAAATCAAAACTGATATTGTAGCCATTTTGGTGCTTATCAGTAGGGTAGTATACTACTGTTCTGACCTACTCGTGCCAATCATCACCATCATAATCATCATAATAAGTGCTATGCTAGCAAAACTTGTGACAACAGACTGGAAATCATATTCTAGCATAAAAAGTGCAGGGTTTGCTTTGTTAAAAAAATTGAGCAACTGCAACTTATCAGGTTTTGCATGAAAAATGAGATACTCTAATAGAACAGTCATTGCATGAAGAAGCAAGCACAAAATTATAGAGCCATTATTAACATAGATCCATTATTAACATAGATCCTTTGGCTTTAGAATCAGAATGGTAGGTATATTTCTGTATTGGTATAGAACACTAGTTTGTCTTATATGATTGTCATTGTATCTGTAGATAAGAAGAACAATGATTTGTGCAAAAACAAACCTCAAAGCCAGTTTATGGTTGGCTTTGGGGTATGTACTAAAATACAAAGAGAAGTTCCAACCAGTATGTGGCCTTCAAAAAGCCTGGGTGAAAAAGTTATGAAATCAAAGGTAGCAGTCATGAAATGGCTGCAATGATGTTGACAATAATTTTCACTCAGACTTTTTGAAAGCCACATCCTTATTATACAGCGTGGCTGTTTTTTTATGGATATGCATTAACCAAAGATCAATACAGACAAGCCTTATTCATAATGTTGCTCTAATTGGACAACTTTGTTGCATTTTCATGCTGTATTAAAAGTAGTATGTAGATGATGTGAGAATAGTTATCTGCATGTACCTTCCAGGAGTGTTTTAACCAAGCACCGTACAATCAAATTACTCTAATAAAGCATTGTGCAACTGTTCAAAAATGCTTCCACACTCTTATTCTTTTCCTTATTCTGGCCATTCTACTTTGTTTTCAGCTATGTTCCTCTTGTTATACAATGTTATCTTCAATCAATCCAATCACTACAGAACTTACTGATGACTCTCATGATAGTCACCACTGAAACCATGATGTGGCGGTACCTGCAAATCAACACCTACATGGTAATGGAAATGGAGGACAACTTTAAGTCTATAATACATGCATTGTAGCTGTTGCAGTTGGTAAAAAGGCACATACATCTCAGGCCAAAACAACATTTAACAATAAGCCCATAGCCTTTGACCATAGTAAAGTTAGGCTGGCTAAAGGAGTCGAGTCAGTTAGTCAGGCAGTTAAAATTTAGTTAAATAAAAAAAGATAGAAACTTGTTAGAAGTGATTGGGGTTGTTCTGAAGGCATGTTTGGGATTTAATTATGCTTAACTAACTGTCTTGAAGGAAAAGTGGGCTGGTTTTAGGACAGGAAAGCCCAAACTTTACTATACAATACTACTGCACTGTATGATGTGTGTATAGAGGACTTGCAGGGTGACATAATTCATCGTAATTACTAAGCAACCGCAGCTGTCAGCCATGTTTCGGGACAATGTGATGACTGAAAACCACCTTTTCACTATTTGTAATGGTCTATAGTGAAGCAAATGCATATAGTGCTGTTGAATAATAACATCCAGCTCATTAGAAACAGGCACCTGTTTCACGAATCCAATATTGAGGAATTCTATTTCAAACCTAGCTCTGCTTCCCAGTGTCACTATATCTAGCCCTTAGTGAATAAATTTCATTACCTTTGCTCTGACCCAATGTGCGTTATAGGAAGTTGTCCCGAAACATGGCCACCTGACAACCGTTGCTAGCCAGTGTCATCACACATGCGGGTCCTCTATGCAAGCACATACAAGCAATCATAGAAAATTGTTCCTGCTATCTTATTGTTATGACTAAAGCATTCAACATAGATCACCATTTCCAATATTCCTTAAGTTCAATTCAATTGCTTTTGCTGTCATTCTTTAGGGCTGGATGCTACATTGTAAAAGAGCGGTCATACAGACGAAATTACAGTTTCAGCAAATATCTAAAAGATCTTGACAAAACACACCGAGATTTTGCTGAGCAACAGACTAAACAAATCAACAACTATCCATGGACACTTACCACTGCTCTGTTGATGTGCATTCTGCAGCAAAGACCCTTGTACAAGGTAACACTTATGTACTGTATATGGTTTCTTGCAAGACACTTGCATGGACATTTGCACATGATAATCCAGGTTATAAAAATTTCTGTTTAATGAATTATCATTAAAAAAGAAACTTTTATCCACACATTGCATTCTTCTTTATATAATTAGTCATTTTGACCACTTTATAATTGGTTTATACAGGTGTTTTGTTTCCTGTCAAGTTGTGCACATGCACCCATGCCGATGAGGCTGATAGCCCGAGTGCTTAAGGAGGATTTGGAAGTAGTCACTCCTGCAATTCAAGAAGTGCGCGACTCAGTTCTCCTACAGATTGCCTACTGGAGTACAACAAATGATGATGATCCTATTCCAGTGGTACAAACTCATGAAGTAACGTGGAATGTTATGAGAAATCTTTACTATCAAAATTTAGATATTAGTAAGTATATGTATAAACATGCATATAATTGTGTGTTTGTTTGTGTGTGTTTGTTTGTGTGTGTGTGTGTGTGTGTGTGTGTGTGTGTGTGTGTGTGTGTGTGTGTGTGTATGTGTAATGATGTACAAACAAATTAGTATCCACACAAAAACAGCCAAGCTGTGAAAAAATGGTGCAGCCTTAAAAAGCCTGGGTGAAAAAAGTTATGAAATCAAAGTTGACGGCCAATATACTTTTTTCACCCAGGCTTTTTAAGGCCACATCATTTTTGACAGCTTGGCTGTTTTTGTGTGGATTTCACTTCTTTTGTACTTTATAAGGCCCCAAAATCAGGCTATGGATTTTGTTTTTACTCACACTTCTTTTCTATACAGACACAATGATGATTATTGAGGACAGACTTATAAATGTACTGTATTGCATGATTTACTTCAATATTTGGTAGTATTACTATTGTAATACTCTAATAATGTACATATTTTTTTGAGGATCTCTAAAAGAACATACATAGAATGTTCTAGAATAATCTAGTACTTCTATTGGTAGATCTATAAAATTACAAAAGTTTATCTATAAGCATATTTAAACTAGAGTTTTCATTTCTAAAGTAGAAACTAAGTGAGGTTTTCAGCCAAGATAGCAGTGGTTCAGTGGTTAAGGATGCAGGTGGTAGGTATGGAGGTCCCTGGTTCAAACTCTGGTAAGTTTTTTCAACATTTTTTGTTCCCTTTTTTTACCCCACAGTGACTGCTCTATTAGTGTATCTCAATCCCGCGATTTTACACTTGTTTGGTTTTTGCTTTATATATAACTTTGTCGCTGTAGCTCTATTGCTATTCAAACTATCAAAAGGAACTACTACAATGATCAACCAATGTACACACCATTTTGAAGCTATTCCCATACTCGGTTTACCCTGTAACCATGACAGAAGTTTGATCTTTTTTACATGAATAAATGCTCATAACTACTTGAGTATTCATCATATTCACAACAAACTTGGTATGTGACTTAACCTTTATACACGCTTCATTTGTGCCAAAGATTGAGCCAATCAAATCACACATTTATGTTTTATAGCAATATTTGCAAAGTGTGTGAAAATAAATCAGAGTCCCCGTAGCCCCCATATGGCATAAGAAGAAATTAAAACCAAATTTGAATGCCCATATCTCACAAATGGCTGTTGCGAATTTAATCAAATTTGCTGTGTGGCCTACCCTTCCTGGCAGACAGCTATAATACAAAATGGTGTGGTTTGGAGAAGGGGCCATGGAGCTATGCAAAGCTGTTTTCTTTCTTCCTGTTAATATACTCACAGTGTGGAGCACAGGCTTTCTTGGCCCACGACACACTACTGTGTGTCTTGATACATTCATATGGATATTTAAACCCAAATGCAGTCAAACTGAAAATATGTGGTGAGCCTAGCTTCATTCAAAACTACACCCATGTAGTTAATATCCTTTGCTAAATAGGAAATCAATCGATTATTTAATCACTCTACTTACTATGATATAATTAGTCAGTTTTTGTAATACAATATCTGCAATTCCATGTATTTCATCATTTCATAAATATTTTATGCTATGCACCGTTGAGAAAGCGTAACTGAAACTAGCCACTATAAACCACACGTTTTACACAGAAGTACCTTCTTTACTGTTTTACAGTTTGTCTATTGTGTTGTCTCACACAAATTCTCAAGGCAAAGCCTCAAGGTTGAACTTCATTTTTGTATGCATAGCTACACAGGGGATGCACTTGAAGAAATTTGCTAGCCTACGAACTTAAAGAAATTTGCTAGTCCACAAGGCTAGATACATTGTTATCAGCCATTCAATGCCCATAGATTTCTTTTGGGAAAGGTGTTCTTTAAAAACTTGCTTCATATGGATATTATTCCGTAATGATAAACAGTGCTTGGAATTTAATACAGGCCCTATATATAAGTCCTGTATTTCTTACTTAACCTGCCGCTTTTTTCTAAATAGTTTATTAGGACGAATATTTCAATTGCATACTTGTTACAATTTTGGCTGGTTGTGGGTGCACGCCTGGTTAAAAAGATTGTAACAAGCATGCAATTGAAATATTCGTCCACAGCCAGCCAAAGGCCAGTTGTGGGTGCACGCCTGATTTACTGAAATTGTTTTCCAAAATGTGTGTGTGTGTTTGCATGTATGTATGTTTGTTTGTATCTTTGTTTGTCTTTCCGCACCCACACGAGCAAAACTTTGTTCACTAAAAACAGCCTTTATGTGATAAATAAAGGCCATATGTGACTGGATTTTGGAAAAACGATCCAAATCGCACATTAGAAGTTTCGAGATAAACAGTTTTAAAGAATTGAAGCCAGCATAACTCTCCAAGGATGGCAAGCATGCGTATGAAATTTACACAAAAGATGCATCAATCTGTTACCTTTCAGGCCACTTCCAGTACTTGTAGCTGCTTGTAGAGTTTCCCGCCAAAAATCTGAGCAGTTGGACGAGCGAAGTAGTATCACGAGTGCTTACAAAGGGGTGGAGTGGCGGGGAGGGCAAGAGATAAACCTCAAAATGGAGGCAGACCACGATTGGAGTCCAGACACGAGAATACAGGGCTGTGCTGGCTCCTTAGTGGCTGATATGTAGCAAAATCAACAGAGAAAATGTCTGGCCAACATTATAAGGCTGTCTACCAGTAAACCACTGATTCTTGCCAAGCCAGGTCCTTCACAAGGCCTGAAACCGCCATTTGAACACTCCACACCACCCAGAAAAGACGTCTGTTAAAACCAGCCTCGAGTAGTTTGAGTAGTACTGAGGGTCAAAACTAGTAGTACGATAGTGTAGCTATCCACTGGTGGTGTTAGTTTGATTTTGCCTGATGTGCGATTTGGATTGGTTTTGTAAAATCTGGTCACTTATAGAACCTGTAGTAAACTTCTGGATGGGTAAGCTTTGGTTTAAGTTAATACATTCCGGTTTGTAATATGGATAAAACAAGTTTATAAGGACGCAGTGTTGGCCTTTCCCAATGGGCTCTACGGACATCAAATAGCCGAAAAACAACACAGGAGGCCTTCTAGGCTACCGGGTATAACAAATTCCTTCAAGTTGAAAAGGAGGCGTTCCTGTACATATGCGAACGAAAATGAAGAGTAGCTTTGAGGCTTTGCCTGGAGAGTTTGCATAAGAAAATGTTATAGACAAACTATAAAACAGTTAAGAAGATATACATTAAAGTGGTTTGTTTGAGGTACGCCTCCTTAGCAGTGCTTAGCAACATAATTACAGAATTACAAAAT
Organism: Dysidea avara; assembly: GCF_963678975.1. Taxonomy (NCBI): domain Eukaryota; kingdom Metazoa; phylum Porifera; class Demospongiae; order Dictyoceratida; family Dysideidae; genus Dysidea; species Dysidea avara. Next base: position 40,748,222 of record NC_089274.1, read on the forward strand.
ATTTCATCAATTACAAATTACTGTGATAATTGAATTTTGTATGTAGCAAAAAAATATTATTTTAGTACACTGTTAGCTAATTAATTCCAGTTAAGTTTGTTTGCTACATGGCGCCTGGTTTTTAGAAGTAGCACAACATTAACTTGTTTGTTTTTATATTATATCACCCTAGCCTTTACTTCAATTATTTTTGAATTTCCAATTGGCATGGTATAGTTGCATAGCCAAGGGTGGGCCTAGGTGGGCATGTGCACACTCAAATTTTCCTAGGACAATGGTGCCTGCTCATTATTGCTATTATGAACAGGAAACATAATTGTATACCCTGGCAGCACAATATTAATTTTCATTGTAAATCAGCAGCTGATTTTGAGAAACATTCAATAATTGCATTATGTAATCCAAAAAGTAGTTCCAGTGCTATTTAGTGCACAGCATCAAATGATCAAAATTTTAGGTGGGGCAGAAAGCAATATGAGGAATCCAGTCTATTTTTCCACATATGAAATACTGAGTTGTGAATAACAGCATGGATTCTTTTGTTGGCGGGGTTAAGTGACCTAAAGTAATAGGTGAAATTAAATTCTGTGGTGTTAGACAAGTCAGTTGGAGATGTAAATTGGTCAGGTGGCTGAAGTAAGCCTTGCGATAATCTCAAGAGTCAGACTGGAGTGTAAAGAATTGTGTACAAGTACAGATGAGTCAAAAGAGAACAAGACAAGGTGTAATTAGTTAGTTTTTATTTCTGTAGCCTCTCATTCATGCAGTATAATTGATAAGCTGCAAGAACAGCAGTGTAGCATATTATGAGCTAGCTAGATATATTTATACACTTTTGAAACAGTTTTTAAACCACATGTAGTGTAGAGTCCACTAAGGATGGACTCGCATTAGTGCTAGTTAGTTTCATGGGGTGAAACATGAGGTCCACCCATTCCTGAAGGCCTGACTACACCACTGGCATGTTACTTTATTTTCAAACCAATTTCAACACATTTCTTCAAGTGGTTTACCCTGCATGTGTATGTGACAAAAGTTTGTAAGTAACTCTGCAAATGTTCATCACATTTCCATTGAAGTTAATTGTTATTTTTAAGCCTCCTTTAATTGTGCCAAAGGAAACTAAATAATGCATTTCTGCCTTAGAGCAGTTTTGTGAAGGAATGGAAAAATGAAGAAAACTTAAGTCATGGATAACTCAGAAATAGATAAGGAAACAATAGTAAGCACTGAGGGTACACAAAATTACATGTGTATAAGAATTTGTTATAACACACCAGTGTAGTGTATTAGCTTTTTTTAATGCACTGTATGACACACTACCAAATGTCTTGATATATGTATGTACATATGATTTGATTTTCTGTAGATAGAAGTCATGAGAACATTGGCCAACAAATTCCAACTATTGCAGAACTAAATAGTATTCAAATTGTGGATTGGTTTTCTCTTGGATTGAAGTTGGGAATTAATGAATATGAACTAAACGTTATCCAAACAAATGATCCAAAGGATAACAAGGCCTGCAAGAGAACAATGTTTAGTATGTGGCTTAGAACTGACCTAAAAGCTACTTTTAGAAAACTGATTTTTGCCTTGGAGGAAATTGGTGAAGTAAAGGTTGCCAAAGATTTAAGAAAGCAAAACAGTTTGTTATCTATTATATACTATCTAAACTAAAACAGCCAAACTGTGAAAAAGGGTGCGACCTTCCAAAAATAGACTAAGATGTTATATCAAAGGTGGAATTCAAGAAATGGCTATATACAATGATAATTCTACTGTCACTTAATTTGTAGCTTGGCTGTTTTGGATTAGATATCATTTATTTTTGTATTTGTATAGCTATGCTGGCTTTTGTCTATCTTTTTTCCTACAGGTAAACAAAAGAACTAGATTTTAAGACACTTTTAGTCTATTGAAATTAATTTTTGAGTTATTTTACTTCATGTTGTATAGTTGCTGAATGTCACATGTATATGACTGCTCTATACAGGGATCTCGAAATGCGCTTGGTACATGCATGTGTGGTTGGTTTTCACATTATAACTCATTGGTATTTAAACAGATTTCCAATACATTACTGAAGGTTTGTACTTTGATAGTTATCTGATCACATGCAAGAAAATTCTGCATAAGAGGTTTAGCCAATAGATGTCCCAAACAAATCACAGACTGCTCTATTAGAGTATCTTAGTTGCATGACTCTTACGCATGACCATTTAAATTTTTTGTAGTACAATAGAGCACACAGTTTTTCTGAGCACTTCTAATACAACACACATAGAATGTTCTAGACTTTCCGTGGATAGATCTATGGATTTATATCCTAGTGTAGTAAACTAAAACTATGTAGAAATTAAGTGAAGTAAGCAACTGACAGCAGTGGCAGAGTGGTAAAGGGTTTAGACATACTGTATAGGTGTGGAGTCCCTGGTTTGAAAGCTAGACAAGATTTGTTCAACAATTTTCATGTAAATTTTACTTCTCAGGACTGTTCTATTAGAGTATCTTGATCGTACTTGTTTCGCATGCTTGGTATATCTCCTTAGCTACTACTCTTGATACTTTTTAACCACAAAAGCTATGTATGTATGTATGTATGTATGTATGTATGTATGTATGTATGTATGTATGTATGTATGTTTGAATTGGTTTGTGCAGGAATTATAAATCTAATGATACACAAATGTTACTGAATTTATGTACAGTATTGATATATCTATAGTGTATATCTATGTGCGTGTGTGTGTGTAGGCCTTTCAAGAGATAATGTTACCTTTATTTATTCCTGGAGTGAGATGAAACAGCTCCTTAGTGAGTTTGCTAACTGTCTCATTATTGAAACAAGTAGTCTAGATGAAATTCCTGTTTCTCCATCTCCTCTTTATGACTACCAGCATCGATTGCTTCCCCACATTGAATCACTGGTCACAATTAAAGTATGTGGAAAATATTTTTTAATGTTTGTATTTTGCACTTAAAGTAAATGAGAAATTATCATATTAAGTTTTATTTCAACAGGATTTTGATGCTCTGTTTAGTCCTGACTTACAATTTCAACTTCGTTATTATGTTGGCCGGCAGTACCTTATCACTGCTCAAAGACAAAAAGCGAAGAGATTATTGGAAGATGCATTGAGTATGATTGAGAGTTGTTCAGATGCAGTTAAACGATCTATTATACATCAAAGAGCTAAATTACACCTTGGTGTTGTTAACAGGTACAATGTGCTGTTGGCAGTGCAACAATTTTAATAGTTATTCCTCATTTTGTAGTCACCTTGGAAGGCCCAATGTTGCTACAACACTGTATGATGAGCTGCTCATTAGACTTACTGACACTTATGGTGATGATAGTGTGGTGTGATCCAATACTGAACAACATGCACACACATACTTTGTATGTAACCTTCTAAGTGTAATGTATTAGCTAGCTATAATTGACTTATACTGTAATGATGTATGACATCATGTGTAGTTGTATGGTTGCCTCTATATATATATTGTGTGTTGTACTTACTATTTATCATTCTGCTATTTATTGTGTTAACTAACTGGCTATTGGTAATAATTGTGAGTAACACAGCAACTAGCTTCACACTGCATGGTGTCAGAAGTGGGATGGCAAGCAACATATCGCTAAAGCCCCCAGCAGCATTCAACTTCCGAAAACCAGATGAATGGCCACAGTGGTTGAGAAGATTTGAACAGTTCCGACTTGCATCTGGTTTGTCAGAAGAAAAGAGTGAAGCTAAGCAAATCAGCACTCTACTCTACTGTTTGGGTGAAGAAGCAGAGAGCGTATTAGCCTCTACCCACATCACATCAGAAGAGAGACAAAAGTATGAAACTGTTGTAGCTAAACTTAATGGTTACTTCAAGATTCACAAAAATGTCATATTTGAGAGAGCTAGATTTAACCGCAGGAACCAATTACCAGAAGAATCCGCAGAAGAGTACATCACCATACTCTACAGCTTGGTAGAAAACTGTGAATATGGAGATTTGACTTCCCAAATGATCAGAGATCGCCTAGTTGTGGGGATCCGTAACACTGCACTCTCTGAACGTCTGCAGATGGATTCTACCTTGACCCTAGACAAAGCTATGCAGATGGTACGCCAAAGAGAAGCTGTACAACAGCAGCAAGTATTCCTAAATCAAACCACCAAACCACAATCATCAGTTGACCATGTGAAAGGCAGGAAATTTAAATCCCTTCCTGCTAAAGGTGCTACATTGAACAGAGACAAACAAACTCAAAAACAGAAATGTATCCGCTGTGGAAACAAACCTCATCCTCGCAGTACTTGCCCAGCTAGAGACTCAGTTTGCCACAAGTGCAAGAAGAAGGGCCACTACAGTAGCCAATGTCTGTCAAAACATGTTCATGAAATGACTTCAGACAGTCAAGAGCCAGATGAAGACCTAGATGTGATCTATCTTGATGCCATAGAGTCTAGGAAAGGCTCCACCTGGAATGTTACAATTGATATCAATGGTCAATCTGTGATGTTTAAATTAGACACTGGAGCAGAAGTCACAGCTGTTACCCAAGAGACAATGACCAGACTTGGAAATGTTGTGCTTAAACCAGCCACCAAGTCTCTGTGTGGGCCAGATAGGAAGCCACTAAAAGTCCTGGGTAAGTTGACTGTAACTTTGTCCTCCACACACCACAAATGTGATCAGGAAGTTTATGTCTTACAGCAGCTAAAACACAACTTGTTGGGCTTACCTTCTATTCAACAACTTCATTTACTAGCTCAGGTTAATCAAATTAACCAAACTCAAACTGACATTGTCCAAAAATTTCCAAACCTTTTCACAGGGCTAGGATCTTTTACAAAACAGTTTGAAATCACACTCAAGCCTGATGCTAAGCCATTTGCCCTTCACACTCCCAGAAAAGTTCCACTCCCACTTCGTCAAAAAGTGAAAGATGAACTAGACCGTATGCAGTCAATTGGGGTGATATCAAAAGTTGACACACCCACACAATGGTGTGCGGGCATGGTAGTTGTGCCGAAAAAAGACAAAACTGTGAGAATTTGTGTAGACTTAAAACCTCTAAACACAAGTGTTCTAAGAGAGATTCACCCTCTTCCAAAAGTGGATGACACACTTGCCCAACTTTCTGGAGCTAAATTTTTCACTAAATTGGATGCCAACAGTGGGTTCTGGCAAATTCCCCTAGCAGAGAAATCTCGCCACCTCACTACATTTGTTTCCCCATTTGGCCGTTTTTGCTTTAACAAAATGCCCTTTGGCATATCAAGTGCCCCTGAACACTTTCAGAAATGCATGAATGAGGTAATTGATGGCCTTCCTGGAGTGTTATGCTTGATGGACGATGTTCTTGTGTATGGCAGTAACCGACATGAGCATGACACCCATCTTGATGCCGTTCTCACCAGAATCCAAAATGCTGGCATAACCCTCAACAAAGACAAATGTGAATTTGCTAAGAATTCTATAACATTCCTTGGTCATGTCATCAATTCAGATGGAGTATCCCCTGATCCAAAGAAAACCTCAGCTATCAGCAGTATGAAACAACCAGCAAATGTGTCTGAGCTACGACGTTTTCTTGGCATGGTGAATCAACTTGGTAAATTTTCACCAAACATTGCAGAGCTTTCACAACCTCTAAGAGAACTGCTTAGTACCAAAACTGTTTGGGATTGGGGTCCTAGTCAAACAGACGCCTTTAACAAGTTAAAACATGAGCTTACCTCCACCCCAGTCCTGGCCTGGTATGATCCTACTGCTGAAACAAAACTCACAGCAGATGCATCAGCCTACGGCCTAGGTGCCGTTCTCATGCAGAAAACTAACCAACAGTGGAAACCTGTGGCTTATGCTTCAAGATCTATGACTGAAACAGAAACTAGATATGCCCAAATAGAGAAAGAAGCTTTGGCCACAACATGGGCTTGTGAAAGATTTTCTGATTGCATCTTAGGAATGAAAATTCATATTGAAACTGACCACAAACCACTTGTTCCTCTCCTTGGTTCAAAGTTTCTAGACAGTTTGCCACCAAGAATTCTCCGTTTCCGTCTCCGCTTAATGCAATTTGATTATACAATTTCACATGTGCCAGGCAAGTTACTTTACACTGCCGACACTCTCTCTCGCTCACCACAACAATTTTCAGAATCTGATCAACAACTTGCAGAGCTTACTGAAAGTCAAATGACCAGTACCACTATTCAATTCCCAACTACGAAAGACAGTTTAGACAAGTATCGAAGAGCTCAAAGAGAAGACCCAATTTGCTCAAAACTCATCACATTCTGCCAAACAACTTGGCCAGAAAAACATGTTATTACTGGAGAGCTTAGCAAGTACTGGAATGTTAGAAATGAACTGACTGTTTGTGATTCTTTACTCCTTTACAGAGCTCGTATTGTTGTACCTGCAAAGCTTCAACATGACACCCTATGTAAAATCCATTGTGGTCACCAAGGTATAGAGAGATGCCGTCTTCGAGTAACAACCTCGGTGTGGTGGCCGGGAGTATCTTCACAAATGGAACAATTCATCAAACAATGCCCCATTTGTGTGAAAGTTACACCTCCTGCCAGAGAACCAATGCTCAGCTCAGAACTGCCTAAATATCCTTGGCAGAAAGTGGCTACAGACCTCTTTGAACTGAATAAACAATCATATTTGTTAGTAGTAGATTACTACTCACGTTATCCAGAAGTCATCAAACTAAATTCCACCACTTCTGCAAGCATTGTAAGTGCCATGAAGACAATTTTCTCCCGACATGGAATACCTCAGACAGTTATAAGTGATAATGGACCTCAATATGACTCTTCAGAGATGAAACAATTCTCCTCAACTTATGGATTCAAACATGTTACATCCAGTCCTTATTACCCACAAGGGAATGGTCTTGCTGAATGCATGGTTAAGACTGTGAAAAGTCTTCTAAGGCAGACTTCCGATATGGCTTTGACCCTCCTTAGTTACCGAGCTACACCACTTCCATGGTGCCTCTTGAGTCCTGCTGAACTCCTGATGGGGCGACGGTTGAGAACAGATGTACCACAAGTTGCAAACCAACTAGTTCCTAACTGGCCACATCTACAAGGCTTTGCAGAGAAGGACAGGCAGTATAAGGAACAGCAGAAAGAGCAATATGATCGCCGCCATAGAGTAAGATCTGCAACACAGCTTCCAGCAGACACAGATGTATGGGTAAACTCCCAAGGTAAACAAGTGCCAGGTACAATCACTTCAAACTCTACCACACCAAGATCATACATTGTCGACACACCATCTGGCAAAGTTAGAAGGAACCGATCTCATATTACAGAACGACTTACTGACGAAACAACTACAATTAATACACACCAAACAAGTGATCCTGACAGACGAATCACTAGATCTCAAACTGGCACACAGATTAGACCACCTGAAAGACTTAACTATTCTTAAGACTTAAGAAAGGGAGATGTGGTGTGATCCAATACTGAACAACATGCACACACATACTTTGTATGTAACCTTCTAAGTGTAATGTATTAGCTAGCTATAATTGACTTATACTGTAATGATGTATGACATCATGTGTAGTTGTATGGTTGCCTCTATATATATTGTGTGTTGTACTTACTATTTATCATTCTGCTATTTATTGTGTTAACTAACTGGCTATTGGTAATAACTGTGAGTAACACAGCAACTAGCTTCACACTACAGATAGCCATTATGTTGCTAAAGCTTTGCATTTAATTGGGGGCTCTCTTACCCCACATCAGAAATATGATAAATCAGAGTAAGTACTAGTGTGCTTTCTATTTCTACAGTACAGTAACAATAGTATTGAATGTTCAGGGGGGTTGTTCTGACAAATGGTTGAGCATACCACAATTTCACATGCTTTACAATAGCCACTGTATCAGTAGCTAACAACTGATGTTCATGCCATCTTATAGGTCTTTAGCCATCTCCACAGAACTATCCAATTATCTCCCTCCATCAAAGTCTGGCGAAAAGTAGCCTGTAATTGTACAAGAACTAAGCCCCAGCTTGTTTTCAAAATGTAATTCAATGGTGTACTCAAGTAGCTACTATAAATGGCTAAAGTGAAAAATTAATTTTCCTACCATAGTCAATAAGGCTTGCTTTTAATTTTTGAATGTCATGTGATGCTTACTATTGCTTACATTTAATGCAGTATCATTTAGTTGGGCTTCGACTGTTTTATATATGCACGTATGTAATTACAGAGAAGTACAATTGTTATGTATTAATGATGTTGTATTTGCACATAGAGAATATTTGAAAAGAGCATTATCCATTATGGAGAAGGTTCATGGTCCAGATCATCCTGAAATTGCAACCATCTTATGCAGCCTGGGAGAAAATATGATTAACAATAGTACAAAAACTAATGACAGTGTGAAAACTCTTAACAGAGCTGTTTCCATAATAGAGCCATTGCAAAGGCACAGGCGGGAGGTGTGTGTGTGTGTCTACATGTGTGTGTGTCTATATACGTGTGTGTGTGTGTGTGCGCGTGCGTGTGTGTGTACATTGATGCAAATAGACAGTTAATAATGGACAGGTAATCATGTACACTACTGTAATCACATTTGGTTCATGAAAACCCTTAGCTGCAACCATTTTTGCTGGTGTTTGCCTTTGCAACAATTGCACAATCTGTTAGCTGTCAACAAGCTGTTAATCTTTGGAAACTGTAAAGTACAACTTTAAACATCCTTCAAGTTACTCAATTGTGTGTAGTAGCATAAGTACTGCTCTGGTCTGCTGCAGCTTTTCAACACTAGATTTGCTCTAGAATTAAAGTGAATAATAATAATTTATCATCTATCCCTTTGCCAAAGGCAAGAAACCTGACATGCATTGGAATTGCTATTATGTGAATTTCATTGGAGTGTTTTGATGGCCTTATACAGTTTACCAAAGTGCACTCTTTTTATTTATTTATTTATTAAGGCTTTACAGCACAAATGCTGAAGGTCTGTAGGACACCTGGTCCTACAGCCTGTTTAAAGTTGTTACAGAAAGTATGTTTGAAAAGGTGGAGAAAGGAAAAAAAATCCATGACTGGACCTGGGCAGCCTCGAACCTGCAGCCATCCGATTAATGCTCGAACGCTTACAGGAGTCTGCCGGGTGGTCAGGATATCTTCTCCTTGTCAATTTCAAGTATATATATCCATTGGAACTCTAGAGAGTGACTTATTATCTCAAATTACCCCTTGTGGAACCAAATGGACATTAGTTTATACTGCCTTGCACTAGATAGACAACTCAACTACATGTAATTGGGTGTGAATTATGAAACCCATTGACAGCTGAATTCCTGGTGACTACTGACTGAATTGCTGAATTGTGTCACATTAACCTTACTATACACAGAAATACTTAGTAACCATACATCTAAATATTTATAAGAATAAGGAACTCAGCTGTGTTGTTTATGTTTACATAATATTAAGCGCAACAAAGTTATCACATGGCAAAATCTAACATTTGGTAAAAACCAGACCAAACAAACAAACAACAGAATCCCAACTAATTGTTTACAAAGCTGCCTTACACTGCATAGAACTATTCTATATACAGTAGTTTACTTCCAGTGCGATCGTCTCCCCCATCTCCATCAATGTATAGCAGAGTCTTCTTGGTAGTACAATAGATTTCAACCAGAAGAACAACTCAACTCACCTATTTTAGTAACAAATGCTTATCAGTGATTGGCATAACAATCGTGCACTTGTTTGGGAAGGATCCGGTTATCCCAGAAACAGGACCCCTATGGGCATGTCGATTTTAGCACTAGTGCATCTCACTATTAAAAGCACTAAACAATTTGTAACAATGCTAGATTTTATTCCTTACATGATTTATAATGCCATGCCATCATATTGTGGCTACAGCAGTTAATGGAATAAATTTTGAAAAACTATAACTAACTGTTGTGCCAAGCAGTGCAATATTGACAACTGACTGAGTATCTCTGATTGAATCCTTGTGTGTCTATATCAGCATACATTTTTATATCAATGTATGTGTCTGTGGTCATGTCTACATACTCCCAAGTTCACCTTTTTTAGTTCAGAATGGAGGTTTACTGGGTACAAGCAATATGACCTATTGCTTGACCAGTTACCAGTATGAGTTTATTTCATGCTGACTCTCTCCAGGCTTCTGTTATTTACTTCTACCTCCAGCAGTAACCATTTTTTGTATCAAACGATATGGTAGTACCGTTTGAGTAGGAATTGCCCTGAAAATTTCGTATGCTGCCCAAAATTCTGCCTTAAAATCATCCTAGAGACATTTTACATGACGAAATCACCTTTACAGAATAGTACGTACTAGTCCACATAATATTCTTTATTTTCTTAATGTATTTATTAAGGCTTTGCAGCACAAGTGCTGAAGGTCTGTAAGATACCTGGTCCTACAGCCTGTTTAAATTGTTACATAATATATATACAGCATTACATATAGCAATACACTTACAGGTGACCGGATATAGAATTTTTTTAAATCGCCAAAACTCAAATTTTAGTCTGACTGCCTCACTGACCACAGTTGCAAGGCTAGAGGCCAAACGAAGCAGCGCATTGCCACCATTTTACCCCATAATAACAAACTCACCAATATGGGATGTGCCTTTTGGGGTTCTGACAAGTGTAGGCCCCTGCACCTTGTCTTTTCTTTTATCTTCAATCAGGCTCCTTGTCTTCTTCATCCAACAAAACCACACTGAGGTGTTAATTTTCCGTATCAACACTTTTCAGCAGCATATATATAGATGCCACAGATATATTTCAGATCTGGATTTCAGAAGCGCTTCAGTCCCGATGCTACTATATGAGATATACTTATACTAGCTAGATATCTACAAGTTCACAATTGAGATTCTGCTCACAATATGTGACTGTCTCTGGGAAAACCGGTCTTATCACCCATTTAAAAGTATCAAGAAATTCCGGTTTTAAATATTCGGAGTATTGTAGCTTGCCAATGGTGGTAACTACGCGTACCAAATTTTCACGTTTTATAAAAATTTATTACCTTCCAATCATCCACTAAAGAAGTAGTCAAAAGCTAAGTTTCCCGCTATTTTAGATAGTTTTTAAACAAGGTTGGCTGTATCAGGCAAGCTCCAAAAGGGGTGAGAGGTGGGGGCCTGGAAAGCGGGCAAGATGCTGTTTAAAATAATTGAAGAGGAACGTCTTGGGATGAATTAGGCCAAGTTATGGGCCATTCAGGGCTCAAAACTGGCTAAAATAAAAGAACATTTACAGCACAGGTCATTGTCCAACACCATGGAGCTGTACAACCACACACAGCCATCTTCTGGTTGACCAGGGTTCCATCAAGACCTCAGACCAGTCGTACAGCTCGCCACTGTGCTTGAAAATAGCAGCTAGCAAAAGCAGACCACTTTACTCTGGTCAACTGTGACAGTGAAATTTGATAGTGCATTCATAAAGCTTTGTGTCTGTGTGAAACATCTAATTTCCTATCTTGGGCAATAAGACCGGTTTCACAGATCCACTCACATATGTGACTGGATCTACGAAAACCGTTCTTATCGCCCAAGACAGGAAGTTTGATTTTTTCACACAAACACAAAGCTTAATGAATGCACTATCAAGTTTCACTGCCACAGTCGACCAGAGTAAAGTGGTCTGCTTTTGCTGGCTGCTTTTCTAGAGCACAGTGGCGAGCCGTACGAGTGGTCTGGGGTCTTGATGGAGCCCTGGCCGACCAGGAGATGGCTGTGTGTGGCTGTACAGCTCTGTGGTGTTGGACAATGACCTGTGCTGTAAATTTCCTTTCATTTTAGCCAGTTCTGAGCCCTGAATGGCCTATAACTTGGCCTAATTCATCCTAGCACGTCTCTTTTTGTAATAGAGTAGTACTATAACTGACTGAACAGCTATTATCATTATTATGTATGATGTAATTACTATATTGCGCATGCGTGAGCTCTTTAATTAGAATATGACTTGTGCCTGAATGTGAGCGCGCCGACAGTGGAGGTCCTACCGAGATCCGAACGTACCGGGACAATCCTGCAGTGAAGCGTCGTTGGAGGACAAGTCAAGGAAGACTGAATGTTTCTTTTCCACTTGGACGCAAGATCTCGGATAAGATCAGGCTGATTCTCACCAAACACGTGCCGCTCAAGGTGTGACTCTTCTGATTTTCACGCAGCAAGTCTGAGCGAAGTTAGCCGTGAGTAACTGTGAGTTTGTCATATTCTCAAGCACTATTTTAACAACAATGAGTAATGAAAGTGCATCGGTAACAGGCGTGGTAGATAACACGCAGGGGGCGGGGTTAGGACGAAACCCTCGTACCCACGTGCACGTAGCTCTTAATTCGGCGCGACTCAAAGCTGGCCAGCTGCGCAGTCTAGGCAAGGCACTAGGTCTGCCTACGTCGGGGTCTTTTGGTGATCTGAGACTCATGATTGAGGGGAAAATCACGGAGCTTGGCCGTGACCCTCGCAACGTACAGGTTGCACTGTCCAGAGAAAAGGACGAGAGGAGCTTCACGCTGTCAGACCATGAGGGAGTGTTCCTCGCAGTTAATCCGGAAAGTGATGAACCGGAAGAACAGGACGACATCAGTGAGCACACACGTGGTCACGAGCCCTCACATTCACCCATGCCCACAGACGAATCCAATGAGCTGGAGACAATTCGTAACGAGAGAGATGAGCTACAAGCCACAGTAGATACACTAACTCAAGAGAAGGCTACTTTACAAGAGCAGCTACAAGCAATGCAACAGGCACTAGAATCCAGTAAGACAAGAGTGAAGGAGATTTGGAAGATGAGCTGTGAGCAAGTAGAAGAATTTGATGAAACAACAGCTGCCAAGGATAGAGAGATTGCAGAACTGAAGCTAAGACTGGCAGGGCAAGTGACAGAGGGAGGTCACTCACCCACACCCAGCATTGATGGCTCAACAGAACTGCCCATAGCTTCTCGACAGTCGAGAAGAGGGAAAGCACCTCCAGTAGAAATGTTCTCAGGAGAGAACACAGGTATTCGCTTAGATGACTGGCTACCTAGTTTGCGTCGTGCAGCGAACTGGAATAACTGCACAGAGGAGGAGCAGTTAATACAATTTGCTGGACATTTGAAAGGGCGAGCCCTGGCAGAATGGAATCTCTTGACAGCTGAGGAAATCTGTACCGTAGAAAGAGCAGCTAAGAGCATGAGAGATCGTCTTGATCCATGTAGTAAGGTCATGGCAGGCCAAGATTTTAGACGAACAATGCAGAGAGATGGAGAATCTGTCTCAGATTTCATCTGTCGACTTGAGAAGGCTTATTCAATTGCTTATGGTACTGAGAAAATGAGTAAGGAGACGAAGGATGTAATGTTATATGGACAGCTCCAGGAGGGTTTGCGTCTGTCAATTGTGAGGAGTCCTAGTGTATCCGGTGCTCTCTCATACAAAGAGCTTTGTATGGCAGCAAAACATGAGGAGAAAAGACTTGCAGAGGTTAAGAAGCGTCAAGACAATGAGAAGTCCTTCACAAACACTAAGTATAGATCTGACAGACAAGTAAGTGGGTCTGGTGCAAGCAGAAATAGTAGTGTGAGCTCAAGTCAGGCAGTAAGTAAAGATGTCAGAAGGTGTTATATTTGTAACAAATTAGGCCATGTAGCTAAGTTTTGCAAGGCATCTAACAAGGAGAAGGAGGCAAGTGGAAACCTCATTAAGAGTGATGATAAAGCCAAGCTTCCAAACTCACAATATACTGGTAGTAAAGGTACTAATAAGCAAGTGAGTACGAAACCTTTAAGTGTTACACAGTCAGAGCCTTCTAGTAGTAGAGTTAGTGTGGATCCTGTGTTGCTATTGTATTCCTCAGATTCAGAGAGTAGTGTTGATATGGTCAGAGTTTGTGACCAAGGTAGCAGACCACAATATGTGAATATTGAGATACAAGGTGTACCTACATCAGGTGTGATAGACACCGGAGCTGACATAACAATTATGGGTGGTGAGCTATTTAAGAAGATTGCTAAAGCAGCCAGATTGAAGAAGAGGGATTTTAAGCAGGCAGACCGTACTTCATGTACATATGACAGAAAGCAGTTTAAATTACATGGAAGAATGGATTTACAAGTAGTATTTGATGGCAAGATGTTAGTCACCCCAATTTACATTAAGATGGATGCTCACGATCAGCTGTTGCTGTCCGAAGGGGTCTGCAGTCAGCTAGGTATCTTAGAGTACCACAAGAATGTGTGGCCAGGTCGTGAATTATTGTCAGATTCCCCAACTAGTTCAGGTGGAGCAGCAGTCCCATTGGTAAGGACTTTTCGTGTTTGTCTTTCAGAGCCGGTGACCATTCCTGCTAATAAGAGCACTGTAGTTTCTGTGCATGTGGAAATGGACAAAGCTGCCAACCCAGTTTCACTGTATTTGGAAGGGAATGGAGCTGTATGTAAGAACACTGGTCTGATTATTGATAGAGCTCTCCTTCAGCCAAGTGATGATGGCAAAGCTTGTTTGAAAATTCACAATGTCGGAGGCTTTACAGAACGGATTGAAGAGGGTGCCTTACTGGGAGATGCAGAAGAGACCTGTGTGATGATCCCACCTGAAAACGACTGTGCTGTACCTGGAGAAGTTAAGCAGATCAGAATGGAAAGTATCCAAGAGAACCAGAGCCGTAGAGGTAGACTTATGGAATTGATCGCTGTTCCAAATTTTCCAGAACCAGAGAAGACTTTGTTATGTGAGTTCTTGATGGACCATAATGATGTTTTTGCCTTAGATTAGATCGATAGAGGGGAGACAGACTTGATACAATTATAGATTGACACAGGAGAGGCACCACCTATCAAGCAGTCATTTAGAAGAATGCCGTATGCCGCACGAGAGGAAGTTGCCAGTCAGTTGCACAAGATGAGGAAGTTGAATGTCATACAACCATCAAAATCTCCCTGGGCAAGTCCAGTGGTGTTGGTAAAGAAGAAAAATGGTTCCTTCCGATTTTGTGTTGATTATAGGAGTTTGAACAGTGTTACCAAGTCTGATAATTTTCCCTTACCTCGAATTGATGACTTGCTTGATGAACTTGGCAAGGCAAAATTCTTCTCAACGTTAGACCTAGCGTCTGGATTTTGGCAAATCCGTGTTCACAGTGATTCTCAAGAGAAAACTGCGTTCTCAACTCCATTTGGGTTGTTTGAATTTCGAGTTATGCCATTTGGGCTTAAGAATGCACCAAGCGTGTTTCAGAGACTTATGCAGCAAGTCCTGGCTGGAGTGAACCCGGAAAATGGACCAAGTTTTGTTGCTGCTTACATTGATGATCTTCTGATATTTTCAGTTACTTTACAGGAACATTTGGATCATCTTCGCCAAGTTATTCACAGACTTAGAGAAGTCGGGCTTAAGGTCAACCCTGGCAAGTGTCAGTTTATTAGAAGTGAGGTAGAGTATTTGGGACATGTGATTACGCCAGAAGGATTAAGGCCCAACAGTAAGTTAGTTGAGGCAGTCAGAGACTACTCTCCTCCCAAGAATGTCCAAGAGTTACGAAGATTCTTAGGTCTAACATCATATTACAGACGATTTGTCAACCACTTTGCAAAAGTAGCAGAGCCGCTTCATCGTCTTACTTGCAAGAACACTGCATTTGAATGGTCCCAGGAGTGCCAAATTGCATTTGATGAGCTCAAGAGGAGGTTAGTTACACCCCCTGTGTTGGCATATCCTAATTTTGATGTAGACTTTGTATTAGAGACAGATGCATCCCACCAGGGGCTAGGTGCAGTATTATCACAGAGGCAGGAGGATGGCAGACTTCACCCTATTGCGTATGCCAGTCGTGCTTTGTCAGGGGCAGAGAAAAACTATGGGATAACTGACCTCGAGACTTTGGCAGTGGTATGGGCTATTTCTCATTTCCACTATTATTTGTATGGCCACTGTGTAACGGTGTATACGGACCACTCTGCAGTTAAGGCTGTGTTAGAGACTGCTAGTCCTTCAGGTCGCCATGCCCGCTGGTGGACCAGAGTGTTTAGTAGAGGAGTCAAAGAGGTAACTATTGTGTATCGTCCTGGAAAGGACAATGTCTTGGCTGATGCACTGTCACGCAATCCTACTGGTAGTGCTCCTGTGAATGGTCTGGCAGAGGAAGAAACCCAAGTTGCAGCTGTGAAATCTGCTCCAACTACAATAGATAGTGTCCTCAAGATGACCCCAGCAGTTGGTTGTTCTAAGTATGACCTGGTGGATGAGCAAAGTAAGGATCCTGATGTGAAACGTATGTTAGATTACCTACGAACCAATGTGCTCCCTGAGGATCAGAAGGAAGCCCGCTGTATTGTGGCCCAAGCACCATCATTTTGTATACTTAATGGAGTGCTGTATTTCATTGATAGCCGACGAGGGAATACAAAGCGAGTTGTAGTACCCCAGTCACTGAGAAGCCTTATCATGACTGAGAACCACAGTGGCCCGTGTGCTGGACACTTTGCAGGTAATAAACTGTACAATATGTTAGTCAGACACTGGTACTGGAGAGGTATGTATGAGGATGTTATGAAGCACTGTCATAACTGTCCCCAGTGTGTTTTTGTGTCAGGAAGTGGCAGGCATGTGAAGTCACCACTTCATCCAATACCTGTTAATAGACCATTTCAGGTGTTAGGGGTGGACATTATGGATCTGCCAGTGACAGAAAATGGGAACAAACACGTGGTAGTGTTTCAGGATTACTTTAGCAAGTGGCCCCTAGTGTATGCAGTACGTGATCAGAAGGCAATTAGACTAGTTGAATTGTTGACCAAAGAAGTTATTCCTCTCTTTGGGGTGCCCGAAGCCCTTCTTTCAGACCGAGGCACAAACTTATTGAGTCACTTGATGTCAGATGTGTGTGCAAGGTTAGGAATTATGAAGTTAAACACAACTGCATACCACCCGGAGTGCGATGGTATGGTTGAACGTTTCAACCGAACCCTTAAAGCAATGCTACGCAAACACGTCAGTAGATTTGGTACACAGTGGGATAAGTATTTATCAGGTGTTCTGTGGGCGTACAGGAATACACCCCACGATACCACAGGCGAAAAGCCCTCATATTTGCTCTTCGGGTTGGATTGCCGATCCCCAACTGAAGCTGAACTCACACCTCCCACAGAGTGGAGTCCCATCTCAGTAACAGATTACAGAGAAGAGTTGTTTTTATCACTGTCTTCAGCAAGACAACTTGCAGTGGAAACTATTCAAGAGGCTCAGAGAAAATATAAGGCTTATTATGATCAGAAAGCAAAGGCAGACAGATTTCGACTTGGGGAGTGGATACTTATTAAGTTCCCACATGAAGAGTCAGGGAAGCAGAGAAAACTCTCCAGACCATGGCACGGTCCATACAGAATCATGAAGTTGACTGACACAGATGTAACTGCCATCAAGATATACTTCCCGGAGGATGGCACCATCAAAGTTCATCAGAACCGAGTGTCACCATGTCCAATGGGCCTTCCAGCCGGTTGCTACTGGTATGGGGAAAAGCATAAATGCCCCAGTTTGCCAAAGTGGGCATTGTCATCATTCCAGGAGCAGGTTGACAGTACTGAATTACATCAGACAACAAATGATTCTGTGTGTGAAGAACAGATACAAAGTGATACTACAGAGCAGAGATATGATACTTCTCAGTCCCATTCATCAGTGAGTGGTAAGGACCTCAATGATAGCAGTCAATTGTCAAGAACACCCAAAGCTCCAACAAAAAGTGATGTTCCCTTGCCAGCTACAAGGAAAACTCGTACCAGGAACATTGTTCTTCCAATGAGATACAGAGATCAGCCCAGGTGTGCTGATAATGAAGGGGAGGGGTGATGTAATAGAGTAGTACTATAACTAACTGAACAGCTATTATTATTATTATGTATGATGTAATTACTATATTGCGCATGCGTGAGCTCTTTAATTAGAATATGACTTGTGCCTGAATGTGAGCGTGCCGACATTTTCAATTTTTGAACACCATCTTGTCCGCCTTCCAGGGCCCCCGCCTCCCACTCCTTCTGGAGCTCGCCTGATACAGACAACCTCGGTTTAAAAACTATCTAAAATGGCGGGAAACTTAGCTGTTGACTACTTCTTCAGTGGATGATCAGGAAGGTAAGAAATTGTTGTGAAACGTGTGAAAATTTGGTATGCGTAGCTACCACCATTGGCCAGCTACAACACACAGAATATTTAAAACCGACGTTTCTCGATACTTTTAAATGGGCGATAAGACCGGTTTTCCCAGAGACAGTCACATATATGTTTGCAATCATGCCCATCAATTAAAGATCTAGGTGGACTAATAGCGATAGAGTACGAAGACCACACCTTCTTAACAATCTAGCTGTTTACTTAACAGTAAACAAGATGACTCACCCCTTATTGGTCTAGCTAGCTGAACACCCCTTGGCTGACTCGAGATATACTCTAATACAACAGTCACAAAATAATTACATTGTAGCTAGCTGTTCTACAACAAAAACTAAGCAATCTAGTATTTTTTTAAATGTAAATTTTAAAATGAAGTAGAGATCTATGCAATACAAAGTAGTGAAACAAGAGATGAATGATTGTATTACAGCATAACTCAGTGGGAAAGTCCCTACTTTGGCATGCACATTAGCTATAACAAGTATTTTGCTCAATACCAAAGTAGGGACTTTCCCACTGAGCTATGCTATAATACAATTATTCATTCCCTGTTTCACTACTTTTTATTGCATGGATCCCTACTTCATTTTAAAATTAATAACTTGTTAAAATACTAGTAATAAGATAGAATTATGTAATATTACTATGATTCCAGATGTTCAAGATAAACTGTGTTACATAGAATTTACTGTAAAGTTACAATACAACAGCTAAGGTTATTGCTATCTAAATTGTGTAGCTGGCAAGTACCCTGGCCATGCTTGGAGCTGCTTACTGCTATGCAAATAAGCCACAAGAAGCCGCACACACTTTCCAAAGATGTCTGGACATATATCAGAACTTGTTTGGAAAGAACAACATATACAATGGAGTTGCTTATTCTGGTCTCTGTGTTTCTCACCATCTGATGGGATGTATAGTTGAAAGTAAAGAGTATTCAGAATTAGCAACAGAAATTTTTGATACTTACCCAGATGTATCATGCTATAGAGGTATGTATGTATGTATGTATGTATGTATGTATGTATGTATGTATGTATGTACAGTATGCATATCATAATTTGTATGAAAGGATTAATGTGCCAAGGATTGCTTTAAAGTAGCAAGGGTAAAGATACAGTATACAGTTATTTAATTTACTTATGGGTGAACTACACAGCTATGAAAAGAATACCTATTATATTTCAGCTCAATCATGTATACAACATTTTAAAGTGATCCTAGATATTTGTTCTACAACCAGAAACAAATTGTATGGAATTCACTAATGGTCTGATGGCTGAGTACTGTAGAGTCACACCATTATACTTATGTGTATAAAAATATATACAGCACTCCAAGGAGTGTGCCAAGACTAATAGAGCATTATTTTTGCCTCATGCTGTATTATGCTCACAACACCCACCCTTCATGTTGTATTTTTGTACACATCTGCAGCAGTGCTTTATGTATTACACAACAGAAATTGTACATTTATAAAATATCAATGTCTAAGTATTATACCCAAGAGCAGTTTGCTTTATAAAAGATTATCCAAATGATTAGTGATAAATGATATCATGATTTTAATTTTTTTGTACAATGTATCTCCTTATACGTAATTTTACAGTTGAAACCCCAGGCATGTGCACGTGCTCAATTCTCTTATTAGAATAGAATTAATTCTTTACACAGTTGCTGCTCTACGTTATCAACACCTAGCTGCAACACACTGTATTCAGGGTGACTATACTAAAACTAATTTGTTGTTGGTTAGAGCTGATGGCATAATCAGAGAAATCAAGGATAATCAACTACACATGTATAGCAGATTTCTTACTAGCTGCAACTGCATTCTAAATGGCAATTTTAAAGAAGCAATTCAGGGCACTGAAATACCACGAGAACAATTTACAGAAGGTATTTATGTGTAGCTGTATATTGTATATATATGCGTGTTTCTGTTTCATATCAAAAACTTTGTCGCATTTACTGTACATTTAATTTTTTACGAATTAAAATTATGGAAAATAACACCGTTTTTCAAACAACACATTATAACTTCCGCATACTTCAATTTATGGACATGGGGTTGCATTTATCAGAATCCTTGATAAATTGCGCTATGCAAAATTTTGTATAGCAACAAGAGAGGAGAGAGCCTTGTACAGTGAATTTATGCATCCAGGTATGAAATTGTACTGTGAAGAAACCTTGTTTTGTGTTTTGTGTTTTGTGATGTATCTTTGTAGAATGGCCAGTTAAGCCATTAGTTCAGGTGGATTCTTAATCAATACAATTCAACTCATCGAATGATATAAAGTTTAGCAAATTTGGGTAAGGGCAACCGAGCACACTTTTGAGGTTTGCGTACTGAGATAACGAATTTCTCCTATGGAAAATTGTATGGAGCACAAATTGTGGTGGAGTCAACTGTTAATAACTTCCAGCGTTACAACAAAAGTTTGGATGCCATTGTATAGAGAAAGTCAAAGGCTTTATTTTTATGTTGGTTTGTTGGGCAAATTATGGATTCTAATGGGTGCACTTTTGCCTTATTTGTAATACATGTATTTTCTATTGGGCAAGAAACAATGGCTGTTGACGTGATTTTTTAACTGATCAGCGGGACCAAGTTAAAGCTACAAAAAGGACTTTTAGGCTGTTTTAATGCATACTTTATAAGAATTAAGGTTCAAATTTAGTGTTTTTAATTTTTCCAAATATGACAATTTCCAATAGCGTTTTTTGATATGTCACATTGTTTATAGAGAAAATTTTCACTATCACAAACAACCATTAGACTTGTTTTATGCTGAAATATACGGTAGAGTATGAATACAAAACATGGAAATTACACTCCTGTATCAGTGACAGTGCATGTGCCTTTATTTGGACAGCAACAGCCATACTGAATTAGGGAAAAGGGTAAAAGGATTGTTTCTTGTACAATCTAGTTAAGAGTTTACCACAACATAGGACTTTCAGGTAACTGTTACATGTATGGAACTCTGTGGTTTCAAAATCTCACTAATGTACAATAATTAAACATGCACTGTTATGGATTCATGTGGAGATAATTTCCTGTTTGTGACTACAGTTACATTATGTGACTGTCTCTGGTAAAACCAGTCTCAATGCCAATTTACATCAAATATTGGTTATTAAGTATTCAGAGTGTTGTAGCTATGTGTGCCAACATTTTATTCCTTCCTGATCATCTACTAAACAAGTAGTGATAGCTAAGTTTCCTACCATTTAAGATAGTCATTAACCAAAGTTGACTGTATCAAGCAAGCTCTAAAAGGGGTGGGTGGCAGATACCAGCAGAAGGGCAACAGGCTGTTTACAAATTTAAAGTAAGGATGAACTTGGCCAAGTTATGAGTCATTCAGGACTCAAAACTGGAAGGAATTGAAATTTACAGCACAGATCGTTATCCAATTCCACGGTGCTGTACAGCCACACACAACCATCTCCTAGTTGACCAGGGCTCTATCAATCATGATCAACACCTAACGAACCCTATTCCTCTTGTTCAACTTTACCATTTTTAGTTTCCCTAGTTTCTGAAATATTTTTCATGTACAAAACAGTTTATAGTACGTGCCTGCAGGTAGATCCATCTCAATTATGACCCTGTCAATTTGCAACACAGCAAACAATTACAGTATACCACTTTCCTTTTAGTAGATAGATAGATACCGTATTTTACCGGTTAATAGCCGCGGCTACTATAACTTTCAGCAAGCAAAACCATGTGGCTACTATGTGAAGGCGGCTACTATCCGAAGGCGGCTACTATGAGCTTGTGTGGCAGCAGCCCGTGGTGTTTATATGGATTCACGAGTGACTGACCTTGTTTAATCATCTGTCAATACTGTCATTCATTTTAACTTCTCTCAAAAATGATATTTCCTGGCTTACTTTGCCTGGTTTCTGCTTCAAACATGTCTATTCAACACTTGCAACAGTATGTTCAGATACAAGCCACGGCTCTTATCCGAGGGCGGTTCTTATGACAATTATTCTAAGCTGTGGAGCGGCTACTATCAGAGGGCGGATATTATATGAGCCGCAACTATTAACTGGTCAAATACAGTAAATCCACTTTGCCTAAGTTTACTGGTAAAAGAAGAGTTGTGAAAAGCATACCACAAAGTAGCATCCTCAACTCCAATTAAAACACTTAGTATGTGGAACACTCTGCTTTTTTGACAACACAGAAAATGAAGAGCTCTATAAAACTTTTAAAACCTGAAACGTTCAGAATTGGATTACAGTGAGTAGCATTTAATTGTTTAGACCATACTAACACATCTTGATGCATTTTATAGTTCCATGCATTGCTGCAAGTGGTGTTTTGAAACATCACTTCTATGGCTGCTTTTGAGCCTATTATGCATCTCAAATTTTAACTCTTGTGCTATATCTTGTGAACACTGCAACGCAGACCTGGGTAAAAATGTTTTAAAAACATGCAATTGATTTTTAAATGCTTAATTCTGCTTGCTGTGGAAGAAGATGGAGATTTGAGGCTATTTTGGAAAGCTCAAAAATGTTTTAAACTATTTTCCTGGTGTACAATAATTATTGGCCAGCCTTAGTAACACTTCAGAAAGCTTTAGATAAGTTATTAAAACATGCCATAATTCGCTTTATTTTTGTGCCAAAATTTATTCATAATAAAAATTTTCGTGTAAGATATTTTCGTGATTTACATGAATGACTGCTCTATTAGAGTAGTTCAATCTTATGCAAAAATTTTCATGTAATAAATTTTCACATAAATACTTGCATCCAAAAATTATTTTACAATGAAATTAATGTTTGACACTCACCTGTACATCTGCCTGTCAACCCAGGTCCTGGATATTCTCATCCTGATATTGTGGCCCCCTTTTTATCTGATGATTAAAGGGGGTTTGGTTGGTGTACAAGGCCTCGACCGCTGCATGGGAAAACCTGTTAAGTTTGGAAGGCTTGAGGGGCAAACATGCTAGCTTAGTGTTATTTGCTTGGGTGAGAGCAGAGGGCACAGTGAATTCGCTCGCCACTGATTCCTGATACTTGATGCCATAGAAAGATTACTACTTTAGTAAGCTTTCCACCCAAGCATTAAATCTTGTGCTTATGACAAACCAGCTGGGCCTGTACACCACCATGCGCGTCTGTCACCATGATTCATATGGAGTGGGCATTATATTAAAGTATAGAGAGGTATAATGAACTGTATGCATAAAACAGCTATGTGCCTGTGATTGCTGCTATAGTGGAAGTTTCTCCTTGTGGCTTTCAACAGTCTTGCCATTGGTAGCTTGAAGTTAGATATTTTGAGAAGCGAGCAAGCTCCTGTGGGGGAGTTTTAATGTATGTCTGGTAGGTATTACTCTTCCATCTTCCCAGCGTTTGAATGGGTGTGTCTGGAATATTCGCTTGCTTAGCAGTAGTAGCTGCCTCAATTCGGAAACTGTGAGTGTTGTACTGAGTGCTGTCAAAACCAAGTCTAGAGAGTAAAGTGTTCAGGATGCTGCTGAAACGCTGGCAGGTCAGGGTGCTGCCATCCTTGAAGATGAAGAGGGGGCTGTTAGGATGATCAGGTCTTATTGCAAGGTAAGGTAGTATGGCTTTAATGGTGCAGAGTGTTGCATCTGTTGCACCAAGATAAATGTCGACCTCCTTTCAGAAGGGGTCCATGTTTGACTGTTTCATTTTGACGCAGAGGAGCTGTGGGTCATCACAATTGTCTACTGAGATGTCCTCAGTGGAGAGGTGACATGTGCTATCATGGCTAGCATCATTGGGCACAGTGAATTCGCTCACTCTGAGGAAGCCAAAGAATGCCAGGCAGCAGGCTGCCCATACCAGGATGTTATCGTATGAATATGGTTCTTGTATTAATAAGTCATTGACAGACTGCATTATCTCCAAGGTGATGGGTAGACGGATTCTTTGAGGGTGGGAGGTAGCTTGGCTCCTCTGAATACCTTTCAGCGTCAGTTGAAGCCGAGGAGTAAGTTGAGTATTAAATTCTTCATGTAGTCCTGCTGTCACATGCATGTGCCGGATGGCGGAAATGTATACTTTGATGGTGGTGTGGGCAATATTGGAAGCTGCTAGGTGTGTGGCGAATAGTAGAAGTGACTTTTCAGAGGCTGGGATTGGAGCAACGTTGATGGCCTGGCAGAAGTTTGCAAATTTTTGCTAACCAGCTGTGTAGGTGGTTCTGGTGTTGAGGGCTAGGCCACTGGTAAGAAATTCTGCTGCCTTGTGTTCAAGGTCAGTGACGTCCAGCTGCTTCTGTGACCTTGGTCCATGCCATCCTGAGGGAGACCCTGCGTGTGGACGAATATGTAATGGTGCTTTTTATTTATTTATTTTTGTATTGAGGTATATATTACATGTGTACTGTTTATTGGTTGTTTGGCATAGTAGTATGCATTAACTGCATGAGATGAAGTGCTTAACATAAATTATTTTGTCAAATGTACAAGAGTGTAACATTATTAAGTGTCTGGTTTGGTTTAAATAGATGAATAGTGTTTTTGAACGTCTGAGTAGGTCCTCCTAAGGAGTCTTCTGAAGCTCCTGGACGTCCAGTCCAACCTTGATGGAGACACAAGGCGCAGGATAGATGGTGGCAGCAGTGTTGGTATGGCTGGCATGTGTGGGTGGGCTTCTAAGAATTTTGAAGCCTGGTTTCTTGACAGCATGTCAGCATCATTATTGGATATTTCCGCTATGTGGGTTGCTGTGATGTGAATGTCAAACACTGCTGTGAAGAACCACAAACACCTGATGAGGTGCATCACTATTTTATCCTTCGAAGAGCCTTTATTAATAGCTGCCACCAGCCCTTGGTTGTCACAGTGAAACTCAGTGTTTTTGTGTTGAAGTAGTGGTCCCTAAACCGCACAGCTAACCACTATAGGCACCAGTTCCTTTGCCATGATGGTAATAGTGGACAATTCTGATGACCATGGTAGTTGGAACCAATGGCTGGCAAAAACAGCTCTGAAGCCCCATGAGCCAGATGCATCAGTAAAAATATGATTCTGAAAGGTGGGATTGGCTGGGCGGAGGAAGCTGACACCGTTCCAGCTGTTAATGAAGATGTTCCACCAGTGGAGGTCCAACAGGAAGTTCCTGTTCAGGCGAGAGAAATGCAGCATATTCTTTATTTTTGCAGCAGTGTTGTACATTCTAGCCACAAATGTTCGGCCTGGTCTTACTACTTTGCTGGCATGTTGGAGTAACCCAACCAATGAAAGTATCTCCCTCTTTGTTGCCTTCTTTCAGTGTAACCATGTAGAGAGTTGGCACTTTATACACATCAATTTGTCATCAGGCAGTCTTGCTTGCATCTTCTGCGTGTCAAGAACAATGCCGAGGAAGGTGAGGCAATGAGATGGTCCTTCCAGTTTTTCCATGGCCAAGGGGATTGCCAGGTACTCAGCTATGTCCATCATTTTGTTCAAGTTGTTGAAGCATGTGGGGTCGCCAGCTGGTCCCATCGTGAGGAAGTCATCCAAATAGTGAATGGTGGGAGATGCTCCCTGCTGATTTAGTAACCATGACAATAGGTCAGCCAGAATGTTGAACAGCTTGGGAGCTGACCTGAGGCCAAATGGGAGGCGGGTGTCGATGTAAATTCCCCCATTCCACTCCATTGCTAGCAGGTGGCGGTCAGCCAGGTGCACTGGCAGTAAACGGAAAGTGCTCTTGATATCCATCTTGGCTAGCAGAGCCCCAGAACCCAACTTAGTTATATGGTCAATTGCCGTATCCACTGAGATGTAGGTGAGACTGCACAACTCCTTAGGGATTCCGTCATTGACGCTGAACTTTGATGGATGTGATAGATCAACGATCAGCCTCCATTTGTTTGGTGTGTGGTTCTTCGGGATGACGCCGAAATGGCTGACATGTGCAGCTGGGATGTCTTTCTTGTGGAAGGGGCCAACAATGCGATGTTCAGCAATCTCTGCTTTGAGGTAATCATCCACCACTTGGGGGTGTTGGAGAGCTCCAATTAGGTTCTTACAAGCTGATCGGAGCTGAGATAAGGGTTTGTTGAAGCCAACTCTGAAACCGTTTATAAGACTGGTGATAAAAAGGTTTACCAGGGCTTGATCAGGGTATGTGCTCAACAATCCATGCCATTTGTAGGGGTGTAAAGGAGTCGTGATAGCTGTCGCGTCAGAAGGAACCAAAACTTGGTATGAAGCATCTGCCATGTAGGATATCCATTCTGATGTCCATGTGGAGTAAGTGTGAGACAGGAGGTGTGGTCCATTATCAGTTAGTGGGGCTGCAATTAAAGAATATAAGTTGTATCACTTATAATGCATATGTGAATAGGTTACCATATACATAAAATTTTTGAGGGGGAAAACTTTCGTTCATTACATTTCACTAATGAAAATTTTCCTCCGGATCTAGCAATTATGCAAATAATTAGCAAGAGTAACTGCCTACAGCTACAAAAATTTTCCTCCGAATCTTGCCATAGTTGCTCATCTACGAAAGTTTTCTATCTCGAAACTTTTTACGTATACGGTAACAACTATCATAGCTCAAACTTTTTCTGATTTTAAAGTAAGTGGACTAATACCCACAGAGTTATAATGCAAAGACCAATCATTGGTAACAAACATGCAATCTAAATTCATTGAAAAAACTGATTGTTTGTCATGCCTACAGTACAAACCGCCTATGGGACTGAATTGAAACTTGGTGTGTGGATCATCTACCCATCACCCTTTTGTAGTTGGAGGTAAATTAGAGTAGCAACTATGGAGTTATGATGCAAAAGCTAAGCATGTGTGAAAAGCACTTTTAGGCCCCCTTGTAAGCCACCTTTATTTTCACAACTATATTCACCCTGGTTTTGGTTTTGAGGGACTCACCCAGATATACCCAGCGTAACTCATCTTGTAAATATTTGTAAAAACAAATTGCTGGGTACACAAATGTGACTGGATCAATTTGGAATATATCACAACTGGTTCTGTCGTGTACATATATATATATGCTTTGTGCTTTGTAAAATGAGTGTACTCTGTAATGTATGTAGCTACGTATCTCCACATGCTCAGTAAGGTTATCTCCACATGCTCAGTAAGGTTGATACAATAATGAATTTAGAATGTACAATTTATTTGATTGAAGTACACGTTTAGTATGCACTGTATTTACAGCACACAGTGTCATCGTTTCCACCTATGGAATTGTTTGTTTGGAAATGGGAGATGTATCAAAACTGATAGCAGTTCAAAATGCACTGAAATCTCGTCCCTTGCTAAAAAAGGTAGTTGTTTGTTTATAGAGCTGTAATCTGTGATTGATTAGTGTACACTACTGAAGTATGCCAATAACATGCACTTATTATTGTGGGAGATTTACAGCAGCGTTGTAAGTGGGTCAGTACTGTTTACCCGGTTGACCCACTGACCCAAATAATAATCCAGATGGGACCTGGATCTGACCTGCATGTGACCCAGTTTAATTAAAATAGAGGCGTGCCTCAAGAGCCAGATTACAAGTCCACAAGTCCCAAGTTCCATTAATTAACCCTGTATTTTTTACACTATAGAAAGATTGTCTGCGAGAAGTGAGTAGCTACGTATGTATTATCAAGTGGGTATGGCTCCACGTAAATCTACATGCAGCTACAGCAATTAAGAATTTCCAGAAGTTAGTTAATAATAACATGGATCTGGTCTGGTGATGCCATGCATGCCCACAGAGAACAGCTGATACAATTCCGATAAGTAGGTGTTGCTCTACATATCCCGCACAGACAGCAAATCATATTCCTAAATGGTGGGTGTTGCTCCACGTAAATTTCTTGAGCGTTTACAACTGCATTTCCACCAATACAATCGTGCTTGTTACCTTATAGTCACATGTGATCTCATTCAGCCAGATATTCAGTGAAGTGGATAAGACCCACTTGATCCGAACTAAATGTGACCCAAATGACCTGGATAATCCGGATAACCTGGCCCACTTACAACAGTGATTTACAGTACTGACTGTACAGATGCATTAATAGTTCTTGTATGACTGGCTACCATATAAATTGAAATTACGTGTATACATAATAATTAATTTCAATCACTTAGAAGTTTGAAAAGGAGCAATTGGATTGACTGAATTGTTGACTGTCTCATACTCACACAGAACTTACTTGGTATAGGTATCAATACTACATGATAAAGCCATTCTTTAGAAATTTTGACTAACTACATTAACTATCCATTGATTTCTTACCATAAGTTGGATGAGTCACATGCAGTTCCCCCTTCCTACAGCACTGCCCTTGACTACTTTTTTGCAACTGTAATACTTCTATAGGCATCGGTGATTATAATATGTGTATATATGTTAAAAATATAGCAGTAAAACCAGATGTGTAATTGCATAGGTTTGACTGCATATTGTATCCACAAATATTATTTTATATTCTATATTCTGTAGCTACTTGCTTCTATGCTTACATTGGTGAATTACCCTACTCAGCCATACAAGATACCAACTATTCACATATTGGCAACTCTTGTGAACACATATCTTAGCAGGAATCACATAACATGGCCGCCATTCAATGCTGCTTTAAAAGGAATTTTTCTTTTGCAGCAAGGCAAACACGAAGAAGCAGAATGCTACCTTCAATCAGCTGTTGATCAGTACACCAAAATGTTTGCACAAAGAAGCCTGTTAGCTGTAGAGGCAAAGCTATATTTGGCCACTTGTGTGCTGCAAAGAGATGAACAAAAAGCACTGGATATTTTGAGTAAAGCTCGAGTGGAGCTTGAAAGCTTTTCATGCAATTGTCACCCCCTTTCAGCAAAGCTGTCTTACTTGACTTCTCTGATTTATTATAAGCTGAAAAATTTAAAGCTTGCACAGTTTCATATAACTGCTACACTGGAAAAGGTACAATCTTACTGTAGTGAAATTCACCCATGGGTGGCTGAGCTGCAATTCCAGTTGGTTTCTTTCACCAACTGTTCAGAGCAGAAATTAAAAGTTAAGGGTATTTATGAGAAACTGATTGAACGAGAGACTGCTATGAGTAGACTGCTGGATGTTGAAGAACACTGTGACAAAGTTATCAATCTGTGGCAATCACAAATTGACAAACTTATAGCAGAAAGTTAATTATTAAAACTACATATGGCTGTGTACACTTTTTGCATATGTATATATAGCTACGTTATAACCATCAAATATGTATAATAAAATAATTTTTTAACTGCTTTATAATAAGTTGAGATGTAAAAAGTATAACCACCATAAAAAACATGGCAGCTGGCCAACATTTAAAAGAGATAATGGTTTACACTTTAAATTCAGTTGAGAGTTTTGTGTGAGGTGATGTACAGAGGTATTGATAATTATTAACACAAGTATTACCTCTGTTGAGTGAACAATGATGTTGTCAATCCTTTGTTTTATAGTATATTTAGAAAGTATTTAAGAAAACACAATATAAGAAAATGCATACATCACATGTATTTCAGGCACGCTAGGATATCTGACAACTTGCTGTAGTTTTGCATAGCACAACTGCTCTGACATAAATAGCCATTTATGCCAACGGTAGGCCATGGTATACAAGAAATGTCAGTATTATCTCATGACTAGTAATTGAATTTGCAGTGCAAATGTTTAAACTGTTTTATACACACTGGAGTAATCACATGATTGTGTTGAAATTAATAGTGACCTAAGCAAATACTGTTTCAGGTCTGGGAAATATCATGAACCATGATAGTGGGTTCATGATTTAATTTTTTTCCACTAGCAGGTATAAAGGTAGGTAGGTGGAAATGGTTGAGATGGAAGACTATAAGGTAGATACAGTTAGCTGATCCTAGGTTTGTTCTATTGACTCTATATGTGCTAACACAACAAGATATGATTCTAGGTACTTGTATAGGTCTATGACTTGAAAAGTACCTAATATCATGCAATAGCTTCAAATGTTTTTATATATTATGACAGGATAAAACCAGGAAATAGTATGTAGCTATATATGGTATTATGTAGGTATAAGTAATGATGATATGCGACAAGGAAACTGCAGAAGCCATAGTAATGATGATATCCATTATGAAAATGGTATATTATCAGGGGCGGCTTTAGGGGGTTTCTGAGGTTTCCAGAAACCTCTTTGGAACAGCTGTTCAGCTATTAGGCAACTAGCTATAAGCTAGCATTACACTGATTCTTCCTTAGCTACAACTAAACCACCAAACAGTACTCATCAGCTAACTGACACTTGATACTATCATGCAGCAAAACTTAATTGAGGACTGAGGATTACACCCCCAAATTTTGAATATCTAGTTTTTACTAGTTTACTGAATAGTTTGCAGATCATTAGTAGTATGCCTTCCAAGAAAACACGAAAGACAAATGCCAAGTAGTATGAAGTCTAATGAAGAAACAAAGAGTTGATACTGAAGCAGAATCATCAGTGCATGGTGAGCTATATAGTCATAGGCTAACTTCTAACCATATAAGGATTCAGTAGATAGATAGATCGACCTACCCTAGTAGACAATCATATCCAACTAGCTACATAACTGAACTTAGCTATCACTTGAAATAAGGCTTTAACTCATATGAAGAGAAGTTTTAAGCACTAAAGTTCCATTGTATTTTACATAAAGCTTTTAAGTTTCCTATACGCAGCATTGATCATAACCAAACATTGTAGACCTATTTCTACACTGCTGAAGTCCAAGAAGTGTTCAGAAAGTGATGGCATTAGATGATAATCAGTAGATCAAAAACTGAAGTGTATAGTAGTTTTACACATCAAGTTTCATTAAATTTCAAGCATTATAAAATTGAAACCTGGGGGCGCACTCCATACCTCTGCAACTGAGTCCTGCTACCACTGAAAACCCCCCTTTAAAAGTCCTAACATATTCCAAACTAAATAAGAAACCAAAACTTTAAGATGTGGCAATTTTTTCTCAAAGACACAGCAAATTTTCTGTGATGTACCAAAATTTATCCTTGTGTAGGAAGCATGGTTCCTACATGTGTAGGGCAACATTAAGAAATTTTGTAGGAAATATTCCTGCACTGTTGAGTTTTGTAAGAAAGATTCCTACACATGACATAATGTGTAGGAATAATTCATACATGTGTAAGAATTATAGGAACAATTCCTACACTTGTAAGAATGATTCCTACACTTGTAGGAATTATTCCTACACTGCAAGAAGATGTCTTACACTTTGTGCCAAGTGTAGGAATCTTTCTTACAAAATTCAACAGTGTGGGAATATTTCCTACAAAATTTTGGCAAAATTCTCAATAAAGCACTACACGTGTAGGAACCATGCTTCCTACACAAGTGTAAAATTCCTTCCAGCACTTTACCTCAAAATTATGATTTCTTATTTAGTTTGGAATATGTTTCCTGGATCCACCTCTGATTATTGTGCTACTTAATTGCTTCTAGTGAGCGTCTCCATGTAAAGTGGAATATATACACAGTGTAGTTAAGCTAAAGTGGAGGCTTAGCTTCTCCTCAAGAGTATTGATCAAGTTTCCAATTTTGTTTGTAAAATGATGTGTATGTAAATGTAGTGCATTGCACAATTTCTTCTTAATCGTCAACGAAGTTCCCTCAACAATTGTTTTTAGCAAGGCCATAATTATGTACTATACAGAAAGATCTAACTAGTTGTGTATGATGGAGATTCAGCTACACACAAAGCCATACTCAAGCACTATTGCATGGCACAATAGAACATACTTACTGCACAATATTATAATAACAAAGTTATGTCTAGATGACTTGAATTTCTCTGTGTATGTACATATACCACAGAAGTACACAAAATTGGAAGAAAGTGATGAGATAGTTGTACTGTTACAGAATAAGTTCTGCTATTGGATTAGTTGTCAGTCATATGAGTAGCCTTGCATTCCTTTCCTTGTCAGTTTTCCAGAGAAACACAAATAGGGAAAATATTGTGTATAGACAGCAAACATATGCACATATTAGGAATTATATAACATTGGATTTGTATGGCTGTATCCTGTGCATGCACTAACTTTTTTCAAGTATAAAAGTGATTTAACTAAATACATGCAGATATTCAGCTGCAGTGTACTTCAGTGCTCTCAGGCTAATAAAAATGGCTGCTCCCCATCATGTCCATGCTCAAGGAACACCGCAATATTTGATTGATCTAAATGCTGGACAAGATGAAAACAGCATAGGGTTTCAACAGCAGTACAATATTAATGTGGACTGGTTTATCAACTGTGCAGCTTGTTGCTGGACCTATCTCACTCAAACTAGACATTATCAAATTCAGCAAGGAAATGACACCAGAGTGACTTTTGGGCAGCAAAATTTGGTGCAATGTTACATTGCTCCAAGGACTCCTCAGAATGTGCATGGGCAGTTTAAAACATTTCAAAATGATCAGTTTGGAAATCCTGTGCAAGGTCTTCTGGTAAGGAACTACAGCACATTCCAACTCTACTCTGCACAGCAAGTGGAAAGACCGGAGCAAATTGCAATTGGGACCCCTGTAACAGCACGGATTGAATCCATTGCCATCATAGCTGTGACAGATCAGAAGATCATGGGATCTTACCTGAGTTACAATAATTCTGCACTTTGTGAGCTATATCGTGAAAGAGTACATGACCCATTCCTTCCTCCACTTCAGGGAACATGCTATACCACACAGTACATACATCAAGAAGATGTCAAACCTGAAATGGATAAAATCACGGTCAAACAAGAAGAGACAAAAGACACTCAATTAGATAAGATCACTGAAGACTTGAAGCAACTTTCCACTTGATAGTGACATTAGTTGATGCAATAAACTCAATAGCAAGACATTATTATGTCCACTTTTAATATGGATCGCATATTTTTGATACATAGATAACACTTTAGCTATAACTATTCCTTGTGCTAGTTTAACCTACATGTTTTGTGTAATGCAGTAACTAACTATGCACAGATACTGAGTTGCCACATTTCAGTTACTTCTTGGAAAGAGGCTATTTAACTAACTGTATTGTAAAATATGAACACATGTACAAACATTGCAGGTGACTCAAAATCTTTTAATTTATGTTTAACTTGCAATTGGTTAGTTTGTCATGACTATAAACTTTTGCTGAGAGTCCATGTATATAGCCACACTCCATTCTATACTGTAAGTTTTTAGCTTTGTACATATTTAGTAGAATGTAGACATGTGCATCAAGTGCAATGACCAAACCCTCTGAGATGATCAAAACATATGACAGATTTGGGGAAATATGTATATGTAATAGTTATACCATGAGCAAGAGTGCTTTGCCTGATATATACACACGAGCATGAGGGTCGCAGGCCTGAATGCGATTGCGTATATACAGGCAAAGCACGAGTGTCCATGGTATAACTAAATATGTTCTACTTTAGAATGCAGACTCAAGATCTTTGGTTGCTATACCCTTCTCCTATATAGGGAACTAAGTAAGCTGTGATTGTGGGATTGAATTTTACCATACAAACTGTGATTGTGGGATTGAATTTTACCAAACAAACTGTGATTGTGGGATTCAATTTTAATACATCAAACAGTAGTTGATTTTACTTTTGTTATTATAGTAATTTTAAGAGACTAATGTTAATTATGTTACTTAATTACTACATTACAAAAGTAAAAAACAAACTACTGTTGATGTGTTAAAATTGAATCCAACAATCACAGGTTGTTTGGCAAAATTCAATCCCACAATCACAGCTTGTTTGATTCCCTATATAAGAGAAGAGAGATAACAGTGTAACATCAAAGAAATCTAATGATTTCTGGATATAATGTGCACTCCTTAAGTGTGCAATGTCTCCAGCTAATGAGATATACGCACTACCTTAACAAGATATACGAGATATACACACTAGGGTTGGGCGATATTGAATTTGTGACATGAGATTATTGCATGAGTCATTTAATGCGATTATTGCATGAGTCATTTAATGCGATTATTGCAATATTACATGTGAAAATTGAAACAAAACAACATAGTTTGAAAGTCCATATGACTGCTTGTTTTCACCCAGAATTAGTTTACAAACACAACTTCTTTGCTAACAAGTTAACCAATTGACATAGTTATGCATGAACTGTATCAAATATGAGGCCTATAGAAGAGACACGAAATGGATGATCAATACAAAATGCGATAAATATTTCTTATGCGATAATATTGCGAATGCAAAATACATGCGATAACGGTATTGCAAGCACTTGCTTAGGCGATATTGGCAATTTATTGAAATATTTCCCAACCCTAATATGCACTGCCTTAACGAGATATATGCACTGGTACAGGCAGGGCATATATCTCGTTTGCATTTTGAGCCAGTGCAATATGTGATGTATGTGCACTGGCTTTCCTTTGATCTGAGGTGTGAAAGTGGCACTAGTAGTAAAGTAGTAAAGTAGCAATTAAAGTAACATAATTAACCCTAGTCTCTTAAAATTACTATATTAGCAAACGTAAACTGTTTGATGTATGAACGATTGTTTGGCAAAATTCAATCCCACTATCACAGCTTACTTGGTTCCCTATATAAGAGAAGGGTATAGCAACTAAAGATTTTTCCAATTAGGTGAGTCTGCATGCTAAAGTAGAACATGTTAGTTATACCACAGGCACTCGTGCTTTGCCTGTATATACGTACAAGCATGAGGGCCGCAGGCAAAGCACTCGTGCCCGTGGTATAACTATTACACACATAAATACACACACACATGCACACTCCTTTAATAGTTGTGGCAGCTTCCACTGCCATGTTTTAATGTAGTTATAGTTTAAACAGGTGTTGACCATAACAAATTAAAGGGTGGGTACCTGTACAGTGAAGTCTAAAATGCTGGCAAAATAGCTACATAAGGATTAAGATTTAAGGATATAATACAGTGATAAATCCAGAGAAGACATGTATGTACTTTCCTTCACATTTTTACTCCTGTATTGACATTTCCACAAGGTTCTAATGGGATGGCATCTAAATTCTAAACCAAAAGAAGC
The DNA here is from genome assembly GCF_963678975.1 of Dysidea avara. NCBI lineage: Eukaryota > Metazoa > Porifera > Demospongiae > Dictyoceratida > Dysideidae > Dysidea > Dysidea avara. Next base: position 40,783,492 of record NC_089274.1, read on the forward strand.
CAAGCTGTGAAAAAGGGTGGGGTTGATCCAAAAACAACAGGGTGAAAGAGATGTGAAATCCAAGGTGGTGGCCAAGAAATGGCTGTGATGGTAAGTTTTTTTTTTTTAATTTGGGTGAACTCTCTACAGGATGAATTGTAGTGTAGCTGAATTTTCTACAGGGTGACTTGTAACTTAGCTGAACCCTTTACAGGGTGACTTATAAACATAGTTGACCATGAACTCTCTACCGGGTGACTTGTAAATTTACTGAACTCGGTAAGTAGGTAAGTTATTTCAACCTTTTAAAAGTTGGCTTTAGATTTATGTGAGACTGTTGTCAAGTAGTAAGCCATGTGTAGTGTTTATTGTACTGCAGTGCAATTCATCAAACTATTCTAAATATTTTAATTAGGGTTCACAGTGTCTTTAACCATAAATTAGTAATCATGGATGCCTCATGTATCACTATTCTCTGGTTTCTTCTTTTATACTGTACATACGTGACTGGATTTGTGTTTATTTTCCACTCCTTATAGCATATAGGTCATCCATTGCGCAGAGTGATGCATGTCTCACAATTTTGCTGGAATGTATTTGTTTACACATCCTCACACTACCAACCTAGTTTCAAAAATGCAAAGTTAATGCCTGTCCCAAGCCTAAACCTTACAAGGGCACTCTAAGGTGGCCAGACATGCACAAGAGACACCACATGAATGTCATGCCATGCACCAACACACATGTGCACATTCACCTACGAACATTGCGTGCACACCACCCAAAAACCAGCATCACTTTTTCCTGACAATGATGAGGCATATTGGTTAGGTAAAACTAAGTCCAAACACGCCTTCAGATTGACTCGAAGTGTTTTCAACCAGTTGTTTTATTGAACAGAATTTTCTACTGATTGACAAGTTAACTGATGCCTTCAGACAAGTATAATTCGATAATGGCTAAGGCTACATGCTTGATTTTTCCACTGTTCAATGTCGCTTCAGCTGGACACGTGTCTTTTGGCATACTGCAGTACATATGATGCATTCTTCATGGACTTACCAGTGTCCTCTGTTGTGTCTCATTCATCTTTGCTGACAACAAAAGGTGTCAATTTGGTGGTAGCACATGATGGCGGCTTCCCTTCATAATGGAAATCACCATGTATTTTTCGAACAGTTCTTGATTCATAATATTGTGTAATGGGTTGAAAATAGCTGACAACAAAACGTATATGGACACTTCACTTTTCAGACGATGATTGGTAACTGGGGCACACAGTGCCATTTCTTTCTTTTGATGTGGAATACATGGGTTCACCAGTCATAATAATTTTATTTCACAAAAAAGTTAACAAACATTGAAGTACACAAAAAAATTGGAATAGAAATTGGAATATAATTGGTCAGGTTCAGCTTTGGTTCCTTCTTCTTTAATAATATAGTACACCCTTTGTGGTTTGCTACTAGTTGCATTTATAATGTAGAAAACAAAGGAAATTGGTAGCTCCCTACTGTGCATTTCCAATATGGTATCTTTAGCACAGTAGGGATATAACACTTCTTATTGTTTTATTGTGATTTAATATTGTGCACACTCCAGCTTGTTTCAGTATCTTTTATTGATGTGCTATGGTCCCTACTCTAGTTGAAAATTATATTTTTGTGTACTTGTATATATAAAATGCCTATATTAAACTTCAAATAGGAAAGAAGACTATGTATGGTATTATGCAAACTTGACTCTTATATACATATCAGTACTAGTGCATAGAATGGTGGTGGAAAGGGAAGGAAGGGGGGGTAGGGGCACTCCTCCTTGGTCTGCTGAGGGGGGCTAACCCTCCTCTTGGAATGATATCTCACTGAAATTATCCTTCTTGGAGTGGGGGCTGAAACCATTAAAAGATCGATATGCTCTATCATATAGAATGCTCAAATGCCCTAATAGAGCAGTCAAAATGCCTCATACAACGTGTTCCTAAAAGCAGTCTAATTTTTTTGCGTAAAGCAAGAATCGAACCACTGACCTCTTCCTTGAGAGAGTTGGTGTATTACCACTGTGCCTTTTAGATGTCTGAATGGCTATTTTGTACTGCTTATAAATTATTAACCATAGTCAACATTGCCAAAAGAGTTTTATAAATTGCAAACAGTCTGTTTTAAATAAATTAATTCTGGTGAACTTTAAGACATTGTAAAACCTAAAATGGCTACAGTTTCTCACAGCCCCCAAGACCCCTGCTGCCAGATATTCTATACTCTGGTCATCCCCCCTACATCAACTACTTCCTCCGCCACTGCCCCAAAACCCCATAAAAAATCATACCAACAACCTTTTTTAGTGTGTCCGCAAAGCTAAACATTATTGGACAATATGTAAAATAATACACCAGTGGCGGATCTAGAAATTTTCAGAGGGGTTTCAGATTCCACTCAACTTCAGCCTAGCTGTAAGTCGAAGACCAAAAAAAAAAAAAAAAAAGGTCACAACCTGCTCTTCAACACCATAATTGTGATTTCAAAGGAAAAAGTGAAAGTTTCGCCAGTAGAAAGTCCTACTACAACACACTACGTATAACTCATGGTGATTTTTATCACCCACACGATGAGTCATTAATAAGTTTGGGGCGCGCGCTATTCTCAGAGGGGGTTTCAGCTGAAACCATTGCAACCCCCCTGTATCCGCCACTGTGTAACCTGGCTAAGTAGAGTAGGTCAGAGCTTTTATGTACATATACTGTCAGTAGTAATGACAAATATGAAAGTACCACAATTATTTAAAACATTTGGTTGGCACATATCAAGATGCTCTATTATACAAAATACAAAATTTAGAAGGTAACACTGAGAGTATATATTGGTTGCCAATTGCAGTTTCCATGAATACACATTTGTCATTTGTATGCTTGAACTGGTTTCCTTGGCCACATGTATGACACAATGTGCCTTGATCATGAATTTTAATAGCACAATATACTGTACACCTGTACTTCTCAGGCACTCTGATTATCACCTATATACAACACACAATTTCATTTGTTCTATTCCAGGACAAACAAATTGTTGGACCTGAATGTGATATTGTAGGAGGTGTTCCAGCAGAGGCTGGAAAGGGCGGATCCAGAGTCTGGAAAGAGGGGGGGGGGCACCTTGTTGAAGAGCAAAAAAAAATCATAGCAATAATAGCTACACTGCCTCATGAACACTGTGACTGCTTTATTAGAGCAATTGACTGTTCTATTAGAGTATCTTGATCTTGTATGCAATTTTTTGAAGGGGGTCATGTGCCCCCCCCCCCCCCCCCCCCCCCCCAGATCTGCCATTAGCTGGTCATAATTTATATCCTGACTTGCAAAACTTATGCATATAAATTGATAATCAAGTAGACATTTCTGATTTAGATGAAATTTTATCAACCTTCATACTTAGACTATACTCTGGCATGTTAACCGACAAGGAAGTAACATGTATATAGCTACAAGATTATTTCACTATCCATCTATCCTGGCCAACTCAAAGTCATTTGGTATTTGTACTTATGTACCACTAATAACAGTAAAACATTTTTGGTATGTTAGTTTTTTACTCACTAGATGCTGGTTAGCCTATAGACCTGTGCACCCAGTCACAGTGCAGTGCCTAGCATACCAAGCTAGCAGCTATGTACTTAGGGCTGCCAAGGAGGGGGTCAACTGGGGCAATTTTCCCTGAGTCCCAGCCTGTTTGGGGCCCCAGACAGTGCTGAAACAGTGTATTTCACCCACACCGTAGGCCCCAATTTCCTATTCTGCCCCAGGCCCCCTACAGTCTCTTGGTGGCCCTGTGTATACTGTAGCTAAAATAAGTCTTTGGAAAACTATGACTATGCATGCATATATGGCTTTAATACCTACATAAACTGCCTTTACCCACCACTTAAATTGGAACAGTTTGATATAATTATGGCCTAAAAGCATTTCTTCCCCGATGAAACCCTGAAATTTGAATCATTTCCAAAAATAAAGTAAATAAACAAATGCTCTATTATAGTAATACCTCTCCATCTCGATCTTTCACTACGAAGTTACATCTTTCGTGTCCCCTTTGTAGATGGTCTACTTCCCTTGAGGCGAATGTCAAGTTTCATTTACTACTGTTATTAGTGCCAGGAGCGTAGCTAGCTTTCTGGATTGCCCGGGCACAAGGTTCAACTGTCCCCATGCAAACCAAGTATTTGGCAAGAAACGCAACCCATCTCTATAGACTCTTTATTACACATTTGCTTTCGAAAAACTGTTGAAAAGTGCACTGATAGTCTACATGTAGCTACCTACGTACTATACACTGCTGTGTGTGCAGCTTAATTAGACTAAGATACTACTGCATGAAAAATATAGAAGCTAAATCTAACGATGATTGACTAACTTAGCCTCCAACCCCAGTATCAGACTTCTTTTTCGGCACTCTTCTGCCCTTGCTTCTGCCTGACACCGGCAGCGCTTTACATACATAATACTTCATCAGTGACAACTCAAGCGCCAATATCGACTTTTTGTCTTCTCTACTTGAGTGCTTTAGCATACCAACATTGAAAAAGCTTGAATAAAACTTATTATTTATGAATAGTAATTGTAATCAACACATGCACTGTTTATTATTAGTAGGCATTCCAGCCCAATTTTTAAATTTTGGAAAAATGGGCTTTTTATATGCTCAATAGATAGAGTATTGATTGCTGATCTCAGAAATATATAGTTTGTTGGGCTGGAATTAGCTACTTTGGCATGCATAGTGCTTAAAAACTGAAAAAAGGTACATTTTTTCTCCGGGGCTCCCCATACATTTAAAGGGAAAAATGGCACAATTAAATCAGGAAGCCATCTAGCAATCTGGACTATCTTGAAACTGCAGTTGCTTCTAGCTGCAAGTTTGTACATGTAATGAGAGTTACTTCAGATTGTATCAGATCTCAGCGATCTTTGTATGCTTTGTGGTGAGCAAATATGTTTCACCTACTGCACACTTCTTCAATACAATGGTGCATGCCTATAGGCAAGAGGCTATGTCAAGTAAGCAAAAACATCAAGTTAACAACTTATAAAGGTAAACAACTAAAGTGGAGGTGTCACAATGATGCAACAGTACCTAAGGTGGAGTTGCGGTTTTAATTATGGCATTGTTATGCCGACTTTGAAGTGGTTTATACTTTTGAGATGACGACACAGCCATCAGAAAATTGCTCTGGAGCTGAAAATCGCTAACCAGAGCGAAGTAACTACGCACTTTAAAGTAAGCACCAGTGACTACCTTCCACCCGACAGTACGTTTTTTAAAGTTTTAAAGTATTCTACATACATTACAAGGCTTGAAAAGATTACAAAACAACACAAAACTTACTTATATGTAACGCGCACGATAAAACTAAGATTGTCATGATGATCAGCGTGTGGACAAACCCCACAGCGATTTTCATCCTCATTGGAGCTCGGACGACGGAGCAATCCCAAGTTAAACACGAGTTGTTATTTTGTGCCAGGGTTCTATTGGGGAATATACGGAGAATTTTTTTATTTAAAAATCTCGGATACTGGAATGCCTATTATTAGTAACTGTAACATACACAATGTAGCATACATACTTTAACTTATTGATTGTAACGTGTTCTGTGATTTACATCCTAGGCAAACCAGCTGTGCTGCCTGCCTAGTAGTTAATAATAAAGATAAAGATAAACAATGATTCTGCCTCCAGTAAGACGGGCACCACAACAGACTGGGAATTGGCTTTTGTCCGTCTATACCATTAGACGTCTAACAAAACAATTACTTTATATCCAGTACTGTTGTCCACTGAGTGGTTCTACCAAATTGCAGCACAAGTTTGACCTCATCTTCAGTTGACTCTCGACCCGCGCTTAAATCTTAAAATGTTATCACGTGATGATGGGCACTGCATAGAACAGAAGTTTACTAAATTGACGGAGGAATCTTGGCAAACTCAGGTATACACGATTTTTTTTGATGATGCTATTATTACAAGACGCTCCAAAAAGATAGCAAGTGCGTATTTTAGTGTGTATTAATTACGGGCGCCCCGGTGGGCACCGCTATTACCAGGCTCACTACCCGGGCACCAGCAATGATTGCCCGGGCCTGTGCCCGTGCAGGCCCGGGTGTAGCTACGCCCCTGATTAGTGCTTTACAGTGACCAGCACTGAAGGTCTGACAGCAACATGTGCTGCAGCCTTAGCCTTAGGATTACCTAACCTAATTTCATAGTGACTGAAAAGGTGTTGTGCTGTAGCATGGATAATACATACGAGCTAAGTTTTCTGGAGCCCTGGAAACAACACTAGAGTGAAACAACGTTTCCCACCATGTTTGGCCCACGACTGAGCTTTCACGTGTCAAAGCGCTTCTATGGCTGTAGCAAGTACCGGTACGTGTAGTGGCACGGAAATAAACGGAATTCCGTCTATATGCAATGTCACTAAAAACGCTCTTGCTCTCGATAACAACGATCTGTAATGGTTAGTACACAGTAACTATATGTAAGATGCATACTGCACATATTTATATGCACGTGAATTTAACATGTTCTTGTGTGACGGATTCACTGATTGACATGTAGCTAGCTAAATTCATGGCGCGGCCTTTTGAGTCGCCAACCGAGCGGAACTCGCCTCGAGGCTCACCTACAAACTTACCCATGAAATTCCGTGTCCAAGTCAGTGCTATCCAGCTATTCAAATGACCGTGGCGAGTTAGACTAATAAGAGACACTATAAATTAACTTAGTTTGTGTAGGCAGTGTCTCATATGATAAGGTCATGTGCAGTAATCTCCTGACCAGCCTAGACCTGAAATTATTGGTAGCCTTGACTATGAATCTGTGTATTCTATAAATAACATCATACATGCATACCTTTCTCATTATGGTCTAGTGGTAAGAGCTGACAATGCTTGCATTAAAGGACTGCCCAAAAGCCTGTCACTATGGGAAGAAGATTCTATACCAAATGGAACTATAGCATTTGTTAATAATCAATTTACATGTAATGGAATAATCACTCATGTCTCTGTTGGCTATGAAGTTGTCGATGGTGGTTATCACAATAATGAAACAGGTGTGCATTTTGAGCTTAGAAGGGTGGCACAAAATGGCAGCTTTGATGTGGTCCAGTCTATACCATTACTGATAGAACAAGCTTGGAATGAAACAGATGATCGTGATCGTTATATTCTTAATAACTATGAACTGTCTGATACTATTCAGTTTCAAGAGAATGATTATATTAGTATCTTTACACCAGTTAATTCTACTGTTAAAATTCTAGTGGATGTAAACTCCACCAATACCAGCAGATATTTTGTTTGTACTATTGATCAAATAAGTTGCATAAACTACAGTGGAGCTATGCAAGTAAAGATTACTACCAGTAAGAAACTATTGGATTGTAGCATGCATAACATGTGGTGTAGAAAATCTCCAATAATTTAGCCAGAGCACATTGCTGTGTAGGGTAGAGTATATCATTGATGTGAGCAGGGATGACCAGAGTAGAGAAGCTTGGGAACTAGAGGTTGGGTCTAGGGTACATAAGCCCTTCAGAAAATGTAGCCAGTATAGTTTAACCGTCATCTATATAATAGTTGTATCGTGGGCCTGAGTAATTTACTTGATATGTACACCCAAGCCTGGCCCAAGGGCATGGGTGTACATATCAGACAAATCACGAGGGCTAGCCCTTGTGATTTGCCTGATAAGGGCATGGGTGTACATACCATATTTCTATAAATATAAGCTGCGAAAAATTTTCACGAGTTAAATTTTCATGTTAAAAATTTTTTACCTGTGTCCTCAAGCGACGAAAAATTTTAACAATGAATTACATAACTTTATTAATTCTATATCGCCTTCCTTGTATATAGGAGAAGCAGAATGACAAGTTGTGAAACTTTTTTTTTCTGAAGTGTGGTGGCTCCGTTCCATGGAGGCTGCACCCCAGATTCAAAAGTTGTCCATCACAAATCAAGCAATGGACTGGAGTGGAATTGCTGTAGCTAGAAGCTCATTCCATGCAACTTGCATATTTGAGTACTATAATTATATATTTCATTTAATGTGTGCTGTAGTAGTTGACTATCATGGAATGGCATCGTTACCAATGCTATCGCTTGTGTGGGCGAAATAGACGAAGACAGCTCTCCTCTAGGATGGAGGAGGCCCTTGTTTTTAAAAGACTGCAGCAAAGACATATGCTTGACATGCCAATGGCCAAGCCTTGATCCAGGTGGCTATAAAACAGTTAACCGAATTCATTCTGTAGTGTTATAATTGAAAAACGTGTTATAATTGGAAACTTGTCAATCAGTACATCACGTGCACAATCTAAAAATAACCTAAGTGTTACAATCATGGTGTGTGCATGTGCAAGTTCTGTCAAAGTCTTATCACTACATCTCCCCTCCTTTAAGGTTCAGAATCATAGTCAATCTGGTGGACGTATAGCCGTTCCAGTCATTGATCGGGTAACAGTTTGTGAGGGGTTGCCACTATCTTGTTGTGTGTCCTCCATAGTGGGGCTTACTGTGCCCACAGGATTGGTGCCATCTTGCTGTACAGCATTAGTATTGCTACTGTTTGGGACCACACAAAGACAGCAGTGGTTACGCCTGATTGGCCCCTGAGGTGTGTTTACAATATAGGAGCGAGGGGTGTCAGCTTGAGACCTGACTTGACCAGATGTTCTTGACTGGCCAGATGTTACCCACACCTCCTCCTCTTCAGGGATAGGAGAAAGAGAGTGAGCTTGATGGTGTCTATCATAAGCCGTCTTCTGTTTGAGTTTAAATTTGGCATCTAGCTCTTTAAATGATTCAAGGTATTGCCAGAGTGGTTTGTATTGGTCCTCCACCTGTGGTAAAGTGGTGCACGGGAACGTCCCATCAGTAGTTGTGCTGGGGACAAGTTGCACCAAGGTAGGGGGGTAGTGCGGTAAGTCAGCAGAGTCAAATATGAGTCGTCCGAGCTTTTAAGCAGCATTTTTACAATTTGAACAGTACGTTCAGCTTGTCCGTTGCTTTGCGGGTAATGCAAGCTGCTGGTGATGTGACGAAACTTGTATGATGAGGTAAACTCAGCAAACTTGTGAGAAGAGTACTGAGGCCCATTGTCACTGATAACTATTTCTGGGATGCCATGTCGTGAAAACATGGATTTGAGTCCCTCAATAATGGTTTGTGATGTCATAGTTTTAAGTTTGATAACCTCAATGTACCTGGAAAAGTAGTCGACTGCAACCAGATAGTTGGCTCTGTTCAGGAAATATAGGTCTGTCCCGATCTTTTGCCAGGGGTAGTCAGGGAGATCTGTTGGTAAAAGAGGTTCTCTCCCTGGTGTTGAGATTCTCACGCAAGTTGGACAGTTTTCTACCATGTCCTTAATGTGGTTGGTAATACCAGGCCACCATACCGATATATTTGCTCTAAGGCGGCACTTCTGTATTCCCTGGTGGCCTTCATAGATCTTTGAAAGAATCTCTCTTTACAACAACTTGGAAATCACTATTCTTGGCCCATACAGTAGTAGGTTCTTATGCAATGTAAGATGACCCTTAGCTTGCCAGTACAGTTTGAGTTCAAGTGGGACATTCCATTTGGATGGCCAACCATTCTTGCAGTAGTCAATCAGGTTAGAGCAAACTGGGTCACTGGCTTGGGCTTCGCAAAATTCATTAAGCCAGTGAGTGCTGGCTGGTAGCATAGTAACACAGCTCTCTAAAAGACATTCTACTTCTTCCTGTAGGGAGCAGACCACTGCTGAGGCTGTGGACCCCTACATTGTAATTGAGTAGTTAATAATTTGTGCCAGTCACCACGCCAGTATGTAACTCCATTTCTGGGTGAATTCCTTCGTGATGAACGAGATTTTCATTTTCCAGATGGCTGATTTGCTGTATACATAGTGAAGGAAGACCTCAAGAGAGACATAAGCACTTGAGGAGACATTAATTTTTCAGTACTTTCAGCTTTTCTTGCCGTTTCTTGCTGTGTGTAGCTTCATTGTCGCATTTTGCCATGTGCGCTTATCATCCATGGTTAATTACAAGAAATGTGTATGAGCTTAACAAATAATATGCACTTGATAGATACATGCCAAAAAAAATTGCGTACAAGATCGAGATACTCTAATAGAGCAGTCACTCTAATAAAGCAGTCACAGTGTTCATGAGGCAGTGTAGCTTAACTATGAAGCTATGAATAAGGATCTTTATATACTTTATAGTAAATACATTTGGTAAAGGGCAGCCATTATTGCTGTGACCTTTTTTTTGCTCTTCAACTTTTCAGCAAAGTACACCCCCCTTTCCAAACTCTGGATCCGCCCCTGCTTAACAACCTGACTCTACAGTACTTTGATTGCAGCGGTGCTTTTCAAATAGTTCTTCCAAAAATGAAGCATAATGGATACTTCACTTTTCAGATGATAATTGGTAGCTGGGACGCACAGCACCATTTCTTTCTTTTGATGTGATATGAGTGCATGGGTTCACCAGTCATAATAATATTATTTTACAAAAAGAAGTTAACAAACATTAAAGTACACAAAAAAATGGAATTGTCAACTAGAGTAGGGACCATAGGACATTGATAAAAAGTACTCAAACAAGCTGGAATAGTGCATTATATTAAATCACAGTAAAACAATAAGAAGTGTTATATCCCTACTGTGCTCAAGATACCATAATGGAAATGATATAACGCTTCTTATTGATTAAATATCATGGACTACTCCAGCTTGTTTCAGTACTTTTTATCGATATGCTATGGTCCCTACTCTAGTTGAAAATTCCAATTTTTTTGCATACTTGTTAATAAAATCAAATAAGATTAAAGTGTTGAACAGTATTATGGAGGTACTTTTTTGTCACTGTCCAGTTTTATCATTGAACACTTGTCACTGAGGTAGCTAACTAGCACCTTTCACACAATACTCCAGCCCAAAATTACTTCCAAATAGCACCTTAAAGTGTGCAATTTCAAAATTTTCCTGGGAGGCATGCCCTCAGACCCTCTTAGACTGAGCATTATGCCACTTTCACTTTTATTCTGATGCCCCTGTTGCAAACATACATTATAGCTATGGTGGATTTCATTAATTTAGGCCACCTGATTATAGTGGCCAGATCTCACTTAAATGGTGTACATCGTAAAGGACAAACTAATTACACTGTTGATGTCAAGTATCCAGAAAGGTAATGGTATACTTTGTGACCTCAACGTCATCTCTCACATTTTGGTCCACACTTCACTCAAGTCATGAAATAACATCATCTGTACTATAATTAGTAACACAATGTGTCATACACTTTGTCCATGCAAGTGAAGTGTAGTACACTATATAACATCATTGTATCAAGAGGATTGCAGTCTGATATGCTAGGACCTTAAGTGCCCAGCTAGCTGACCTACCATAGGTGTCTTATTAATAATAAGTACAAGTATAAGAAAAAAAATAGGAATTTTAAATTAGAGTAGGGACAGTGTATAGTGCTGCAATAAAAAGTACTGGATCGGAGTAGTATGTAATGTCCAAATACTGTAATACAATAAGAAGTGAATATCCTTATTGTGGTACACTCAATGCACAGTAGGGATATTCACTTCCTATTGTTTTACAGTATTTGGACATTACGTGCTACTCCAATCCAGCTTGTTTCAGCACTTTTTATTGCAGCACTATACACTGTCCATACTCTAATTTAAAATTCCTATTTTTTCTTATACTTGTTTGTGAACTTATTTTACAAGCTCATGACCACTAAATAGCCTATTTTTCACAAAACCGGTCACAATATTATATAGAGTTAATCAAAGCACTACAATTTATACTAGATTATGACTCATACAATAACAACTGATTAGAGGACGTGGCTTTACATAAGCCTGTAGACAATAATGGATGTGGATTTGAGTGTACCTACCGACTGATGAATGGGTGTGGCTACCATATGTCTACAGACATAAGTGGGCATGGCTCACAAAAGGAGCAGGGCTACGCTGCGATCTCATGTTACTACACGTCCACATCATTACACTAATTAATTTAGCATGTGACCCAATCCTGGTCAGACTCGGATAATCTGTAAAGTGGGACCTGGATGGCCCGACTCAGTTTTAACATTGTTACTAAACTATATTTATTGATTTACATGTTGCTAGTTCACCGCGAGTTGCTCTCACTGATCGATATCAACTACCAACTTTGAAAACCAGCGAGCCACGTGTATTCAAATAGTTTGGTGCAGCGCTAAGCTAACTTCGTATATTCGAATAGTTTGATGCAGTATATACCTGTAGATGGAAGCCGTACTGTAGTCTATTAACACTCAGCGGTAGAACCTGGACTGATGGCCATGGTAAAGAAAGATAAAAGGTCTTCATTGAATTAGAAACATTTCTGTAAAAGCATTAGGACTGTAGCTATAGCCAGTTTTTCGCTATGCTTAACTGAAGGCATCAGGCAGGCAGGCGGTCGGGCAGGCAGGCAGGCAGGCAGTAGAAAATTCCATTGAATAAATTTTTTTTAAATTCTGTAACAACTTAACAGAAATGTTTCAGGTCAATCTGAAGACACTTTTGGGCTTGATTTTACCCAACCAATACTGTCATGTTGTTGTGAGGAAAATCGAGGCAAGTTTTTGGGTTATATTATAAGAGTCACACCCACACCTTCTCTGTCCCTACTATACAGTACTATCATACTGTATGATAAGGAAAGATTAGAAATTTTAGGGATCATAACAAGGGAGGTCAACTACACCTGCAGCTGGACATTTAATTCCTACTTCTAAAAATTGTTAGCTACAGGTGTAGTTGACCTCCATTGTTTTCTTGCTTTATGTTCCCAATGTTCCCTAATAAAATATATAATTTTTGATTTTCCTTATACTTTTTTGTTTACTTTTTTGGAACAGTGACTGGTAAACCAACTCATGCCACATGAAGGAAAGAATGGTGCTAACCAGACATAATGCATGCATCCCAACTATCAGGGTAAATGTTGTTATCATTTTGCTTCATTTTAAACTTCGTTCCACCTGTTACAAAGCATTACAAATGAAGAATATCACAAGAAGTGCCTCTGCCATTAATCATATTACTACAGAAATTGAAATTAAACATGTGCCCCGACTATTCATTGCTGGTAAGCAAACAGCTATTCTACTTCATTTTCAAATATTTTACATGTTACAAACAAAGAACAGTACAAGTAGTACCTCTACAGTCAATCCACTCACTATGGAAATTAGTAGACAGCTTGCACTGTAGCCATCGCACATACAGACACCTTTAAAATATAATTCAGACAACTCCCAATATGTATGACATGTCCAAATCTGTCCTTAAACAAATGTTTACTCATATACAAAAGTAGATATGAACTTTTAATGATCAATGATGATCAATGATGATCAATGACTTTTAATGATCAATGATGATCAATGACTTTTAATGATCAATGTAACTGTAATAGAGGCATTATGTGCTCTCAAGTGCAGTACAAATGTTGATTACAAAACAGCCATTTGGTGCAAACAACTGTAAAGAGTTGCTGACTTTACCTCTACTGATGTCAATAGGATTTTCAACAGAACTAATTTGGAAATGAAAGGTTGTACACTGCACCTTATTATGTTGGTTTTAGTAATTATAAAGTTTTGTCTAAATTGCATTTTAAAAGTCTGCGTTGCCTTTACAATTTTCAGTGCTAAATTTAGTAGTGATAACTGCTGACTACCAAATTTGATCTCAAAATCAAATTCATAAGGGGCAGCCCTGACAGACTCTCGTATAAGCTGACTCATAGTACCTGAGTGGTGCACAAGTATTCCAGTGCTGGTTCATACTGTACGTAGGCATAAGCATGCTAGTGTGACCCAAATTGATAGTGTATAATTTCTCATACTATTACTTTCACTGTCTGTATGAGTACACAACTGGTGTATAATAACCAAATTTGACAACATACTTAAAGCAGTGGAAAACTTAATTGTATGAAAGTATAATAGTTGCATCTGCTCAACAGTGATTCATTGTGTTTTGTATATAGGTAGTTGTACTGTTGGGATTGCATCAACGTCATTGAGTGAAGAAGATAAAACTGTTGAAATCATAACACGTGAAGGGAAAATCCAAGGTCACGTCTTCTTCCCACAAGTAGGATTCCAATGTGCAGTAAGAATCACAGCTCTGCATGGTATATTCATAATAAAGGATCCTTCACCTGTTTCACTGTACCTTCAATTATGGAGAGATGATGACCCCTGGACACTTGTATGGCAAATTGGACTAAACTTTACAGCAGATTATTCTACTTGTAATAACACACAATGTGTTGTCAACTATTGGTTACCTAATGATTTGCAAGTTATGACCAAGAAGGGAGATTTCTTTGGGTTCTTTACATTTCATAATTTTGAGAATATTGTAAAGTTTTATGCTAAGGGAAGCCAAACTCCATACTTGACACTTAATTCTGATTGTATACATAGAGAGATCCCAAGAGAAAAGGAAAATGTGTTTATTTATGGCGATTCATTTCCACTGATATCCTTTGATTTCGGTACATACATTTTCACTGTATGTGTGCATTGCATACTACAGTATCATACAGCACAATAGAATAGTACTGTATATTTCACTGCTTGAAACTTCTTTGTTTACTAGAGTGGTATATCCCCAGTATATGGAACAGTTAATTGTTTGGTATTTTAGTACTTTTTCAGTAAACCTGCATTCACTGATGTTTTACTGAGAGTTTAAAACTTAGTAAAACAATTATGTTCCATATACTTAAAGCTACTGACACTTTACTATGGGTACAACTACAGTAAAGCAGCTTAGCAAATTAGTAAACTAAGAACCTTCAAGCAGTGTTTGGGTCATGAAGGTTTGAGCTACTCAGGGCCATAATATCAACCCATATCCAGTCTCACAATACCTTTATGGTGCCTTGGCAGTATTGGTGTGGTATAATCAAGCCCAACAGTGTCTACAGAGTGGCAAAAATTGTGATAAGTTACTACAAAATTTTAATTTTTATATTTAGCAGAATTTTATACTGACTGACTAACTACAGTGGAACCTCAATTATCCAAACACCGATTAACCGAACTCTCGATTATCCGAACAACAAATGGACTGCTCAATTAGGGTATTTTGTCAAAAAGTGTATGCTTTATTAGAGTAGTTGAGCAAAGCTCAGTATATAAATGTATGGATATTCGATCTTACGTACTTTTGATTATCCGAGCACCCTTCCCCCCAATTAGTTCGGATAATCGAGGTTCTACTGTAACTGCCTACCTACCTGCCTACCTGATGCCTTTAGACAAGCATAATTTGACAACCACTAAAGCTACAGCCTGATTTTCTGTTAGACATCACTTTAGCCCAACTGGTGCCTTTTGGCATACCACAGTACATACAGTGTATGCTTGATGGACTTACCTGTGTGCTTCTTTGTGTCCCATTTATCTGTGCTGACAGTGCAAGGTGATTCATGGTATAGTGCAGTGCGATAGCTTCCGTATGTAATGAAAATCATCCAAGTTTTTTGTTGTGAGTGGATTGATTGCAAAGGTCCTTCTCATAGTGTTCTTCATTTGTAACACTGTACAACGGGCTGAATATAGTTGAAAACAAAGCATAATGACACTAGCTATTCAGTAATAATTGATGGTTGGAGCATGATGGTTGGTTAATTGATGGTTGGTTGGGGCATTCAGAAGCAATATTAATTTAATGGCATGCCTGGTATCATTCTTCATTTTGATGTGGTATTCATGCACAGATTCATTAGTATAAAAAAGTAGTGGAAGGAATTTTTAGTTTGATTAGGTATCATAGCCATAAAAAGTAGCGAAACAAGTGAGATTGCATACACCTGCAGATTTATTAGACTTAAGTGGACATTTAATCCCTAATTCAGGTATTGGCATAGACTGAAGTAGGGATTAAATGTCCACTAGTATATCTGCAGGTGTACCTAGTTTCACTGCTTTTTATGGGTGTGATCCCTAATCAAACTGAAATTTCCTCCTACTTGTGGTAATAGGGATCATGAATGTTTGGGCTTTCCCTATACCCAATACCATCCTCACTCTTCTTTGTTGACAGCTCAGCAATACTGGGTAGAAGACAATACACACTCGTCTGTCATGTATCCTTACTGCTTTCATTGCCATGGCTGCATAATACACTACCATGTGTCTTGATGCTTTGTAGATTTTGCAGTGAAGAAAAATGGAGTTCCTATTCAAGCTACTGCATGGAGTAAATTTTGTCAGACACATGAAGATACAGACTACTTACCAATTCTCATTGCAACTGTTGTTGCTCTTCTAAGTTGCTTTCTAATAACAGCTTTGATTGTATTAGCAGTAATGTATTGTAAGATTAGAATGAAAGGTGAGTGGTGGAGTATTATAATCCATGCTAAACAGCTAAGCTATGGACCCTTGGGTAAATGTGACATAATTTATTTTGCATACTGAGCTGGTAACAGCTTCTAAACAATATTCCAGGCATTATCTATCTCTTGTAATGCTGGAGACACCATTATCAAACTACAACTGCTGGTATTACTCTTCCTTACAAGTCACAAAAGTCGCACATGCATTAATTTATTAGAATGTTTACAAAATGTGTGCACTAGTAGTGATAGAGGCTATTGTTGTTGTGTAGATTTATTCCTTACTACTTCAGTATTTAGCACTAACATTTAGACTAAGTGGTGAGCCAAGTTTCGTGCCACCTGCCTGCTTAATATCAAAATTATAGTGTCACCAGTGTGACACTATTGAGTGAATACCAATCTGCAGGTGTGTATTCACTAAAAATTATGGCTAAACTGTGTAGGAATAGCCACAAAGCTACATAGCTCCACTACTGTCATAAATAATCTAATTATTTAGTGTAAGGTATATCTGGATACACTATAATGAAATATTATTGCTCTAACACTGTACTCACAAAGAGTTAACACAAACTCAAACATCCATAACCCTGTAAATATATTTGTATCAAGTTTAGTAAGTGAATTCACCCTTTGTGGTACCTATCTCTACCACATTTTAAGTCACTTCAGCTAAAGGAACCATTTAAGAAGAAAACATGAAGCAAAATCAAAAGTGTGGCTGTCCATATCTCAGAAATGACTGGAGCAATATTAGTCAATACCACAGTGTAATGTGCAGAGCACATACAGAAAATTTTAAGAATGCACACAGCCATTATTATCATTAACATCATTGTAGCCATTTCATGGCTGCCACCTTTGATTCCCAACTTCTTTTCACCCAGGATGTTTAAGGCTGCACCCTATTTATACAGTTTGGCTGTTTTTGTGTGGATTCACATACCGTATAGTCGGAAATTTTTGAGGGATGAAACTTTTGCGAATTTCGCGAGTGATCGTAGCTTCTTGAAAATATAATTGTGAAATGTTTCAGTTTATAAACATAGCCATTACCCACTTTCTAGACTTTCATGAATTAAAAAAACGTGAAAATTGTATTTTGCACTGTTTCGCAAAAGTTTCATCCCTTGAAAATTTCCCACTACACAGTATGTCAGATTTCTCATGTACATGTATCACTTGCCATTATACAATATATTAAGCAGAATATGATACTCCTCTCTGTAGCTTATGATGCAATGGCATCATCAGAACTACTGACTACATATCACAGAATGCAGGATTCCTATTCTTTTAGACATTACTATAGACTGCAGTCAGTAGACGAGATGAAACGGGTAAGCAACATAATGAGTTTGAATAACAGTAACATTTTATAATAAAAACTTTGACTTGTTCTTAACGGTCAGTGTATAAATGTATATAGTGTAACCCATATGACATCATTGTGAAAACTTCTTAAAAGCTAAGGTTATTACCATTGGGCATATGTAATTGATGCAATATCATGTCCTTTACAGAAACTGAACAAAGGTACATGATAGCATACAGTGTTTCTCTCAATAAAGACTAACATTATTGTGACCTAGTCTGGAAAAACTGTCCTATTTCCTATTTAAAAGTATCAAGAAATGCCAGTTTAAGTATTTAGTGCGTTGTAGCTCACCAATGGTTGAATCTATGTGTACCAAATTTTCACATGTTTTCTTATAATTCCTTACCTTCCAGAGAATTCACTGTACATGTAGCCAACAGCTAAGTGTCCCACCATTTTAGTAAACTGAGACTGACTCTATCAGGCGAGCTCCAAAAGAGGTGGGTGGGTGGCGGGGGCCTGGAGGAGGGAAGAGTTTGTTAAAATATTAAGGAGAAGGAGTAGGGATGAATATGGCCAAGTTATGGGCCACTCAGGTCTCAAACTGGCTAAAATGACAGGAAACGTACAGTGCAGGTCTTTAATCAACACCACAAAGCTGTACAGTTACATACAGCCATTCCCAGGCTGACCAGAGTTCCATTAAGACCCCAGACTGCACGTATAGACTGCCACCGTGCTGGGAAAAACAGCCAGCAAAAGAAGACCACTCAAGTCTAGCTGATTTTGATGTGCAATTTGATATATAGTTTATTCAAGTGTCTTTGTGTTCTTGATGAAAAATCAAATCTGCTATCATGGGTGATAAGACCGGTTTTCCCAGATCTAGTCACATATATTGAATAATCACTAACTCTGTGCATAGTGCAATTTTATAAAGGATGAATGCATATTAAAATCAGAAGTACTTAAGACTCAGTGAATGGGAATGTCTAAGTGCTGCCTTGGGTGATAACTACTATAGAGCTAGACAGAGCAGCTCTGCTACTCTGCCAAAAATTAGTTATCACCCATACGATGATAAGTAGCTTATCACCCTCTGGCACTCATGACATCATAACAACTGCCAATGGTATTGTTTACAAATGGGGCAAATAGCCAAATATGGAAATGTTATTACAAATAGTCCACCAATACAGTACTTAGACTTGCAAAGTTTACAACAAAATGGTTAATTTTACACAGTGACACCATACCCATACAATGGTTTAATAAATGTCAAAAATTATGTGTTGTTGATTTTTGCTCCAGCAATCAATTCCAGCAGTCACTACACTGAAGAACCTGACAGTCTCTGATGCCATCATTCTAATCATGGACTAATAGTTGTCAGTCTTTTTAGTCATTGCACACCACTCCACCAAACCCAAAACAAAGGCAAATCATACCTGGAAACTTAGGCTTCTCTGTAAAATCGTCCATTGCTGCTTTATAGCCTGTATATAGTGTTTCTCTAGTAGCTACAAAAAGTTAAATCTCTACACAATTCAGATGAAATATTCACAGGAACTTGAAACAGGAACTCACTTTAATATCTGTACACTCTCACACATTGGCATGATATCATTGTTATTAAACTTGTCCTCAGCTTCACCTTGGACTCGTGAACTGAGGTTTCATTAGGCTTTGATCATTGCCACAAAAGGTTGGGTATGCATGCAATCTTGCTAACCACCAAGCGATCATACATGGCATTACGCTCATTCAAACACTGATGTAAATGTCAGTAATGACAAAAATATCACCTTCATAATGGGATATAACTATAACTAGTAGAGATTATAATGAAGGCTTATTTCATGTGATCAATGCTAAAAAGGCAGTTTCACCAATGACTTGGCTAACCCAACAGTGCACTCAAAGCAGCTTGAAATTCTTTCAACAAGTCCATGGATGGATTTTATTAAATTGTGTATCTAATACTTAACTAATTGCCTTGTTAAGGACAATTTTTATTTTTATAGGGAAGCCATCATGTGCTATCTACCGCAAAGTGACACCTTGCGCTGTAAGCCAGAAGAAATGAGACACAATGGTAATTCCGTGATGCACACATTGTGCTGTATGCCAATAAGCACTTGTCAGGCTGAAGCAATCAGAAATCAAGCCTGTAGCCTTGGCTGTTATTGAGTTAATGCTTGTCGGAAGGCATCAGGCAGGCAGGCTAGTAGGCAGTTAGTTATTCAGTCAGTGGAAATACTTCTCATTGTTTTTTAAATTTCTGTGTTAACTTTTTGGAAGCATTCTGGCTGCTCTAAAGACACTTTTGGACTTGATTCTACCTAACCATGACAGCCAAAACACCATGAAGGTATTGTGAGGCTGGTTTCTGGTTAATATTTTCATGAGAAACTGCAAATCTCCATGATTCCTACTATACAGTTACTACCATACTGTATGATACATGTATGAGCTGTGAATTAAAATAATTCCTTTATATGTACAGTGTCAGGAATCAGCTACAACTAAATCTACAGTGAGTATATATTTGTGTACTGACAATCATTCATTGTGTGCGTTGTTGTTGTAGCATTTCTGTGGATCTTACCTGGCTATCAATGAAGGAGTAAGTTCAAAGTGATGTGGATTTACCATGTATGTAGCTATGTATTACGTTCATTGATGTCACTTTGTTGTGTAGTATGATCCTAATGAGGTCCCATTTAGAACACCCTGTACTGATTTGGATGAAATATCTACTCAATTATCTAATTTTGGAATATCTCCAACATCTGTTGAGTAAGACTCTTTGTAAATATGTTTTGTGTTCCATAAGAACTAGAGGTTACAGAAGCATATTTGACTTCTGCTAAGGTTGGGCAAGGAGATTGGGTCAGGACAGTTTGGAACAGTGTTCCATGGAGTATGGAATCATGATGATCAAGTTGAACAAGTTGCTGTTAAGATGTTACATGATGGAGCAACAAAAATGGACAGGATCAAATTACTAAAGGAGGCAGCCATTATTGAACAGTTTTCACATGCTAACATTGTTAAGTTGTGTGGAGTTGTGATCAATGAAGATCCAGTAAGTGTGGGGTACCCACATTTGTAAGTAGACTATGTATATGCTGGACGTATATGTGTTCTGTGCATTTATTTGTTTATACACCTACATGTGTACACATGCACATGTACATGCATAGGGCACACACATAGTAGCTTTCTGCTGCTGTTGGTTGTACCTATCCAGTGGAACACTGAGTCACCCATGCATCACTGCATTACTTGGGTGTTACATGTGAGTCCAAGCAAATTCTTCTGGGGTTTGGACTGGCATTCCCACAGAAGGCTGTTCCATGTCTCATGGGTATGGTTGATTGTGTGTGTGTGTGTGTGTGTGTGTGTGTGTGTGTGTGTGTGTGTGTGTGTGTGTGTGTGTGTGTGTGTGTGTGTGTGTGTGTGTGTGTGTGTGTGTGTGTGTGTGTGTGTGTGTGTGTGTGTGTGTGTGTGTGTGTGTGTGTGTAGATATCTGTGGCTTCTCTGGGCATAAAAATCTACCCAGTTGTGCTAATGGGTATCAAAGTGAAGCCATCCACTGGATGATGTGCTTCCCAGTCCCCACTATTGGTAGTAAACCAAACCATGGCTACCTCTTCCTCCCTCGTGGATGTGTCGTTTGACACTTGTGTCTGGTGATGTCCTGTTGCCTTCGAAATTCAGGGTGGCAAGTTTCACAAATAAATTGTGCAGAAAGAGTGATGTTCTGCACCTTGTTCAGTCCTTTCTGGCACACATCTCTCTACACGTTTCTGTCTTTGGAAAGGTGGTGCCAATCAGCCTCAGCACTACTGAACCTCTTCAAGTCCTGTCTCTCCAACAGAACTTGGCTCCATGTGCAGGCTGAGGCTGTAGCAACCACCCAAATAGCAGTCTCTTAGGGATCCCAACATCATCCATTCTTGTTGAAGATTGAATTGTTCCATAATCGGTGTATGCACTGTAGGACAGACATATAGCAGGCAAATACGAAATCTACTACAGCATGAGGCAAAGCTTAATATATGCTAAATAAAGCTCAAAACATTCCCCTCCAAGTTCTGTGTTTTCAGAGTACAGTTGATTTTGTTTGTATGAAACATTATATATTCTGCATAACTGTACTGTACTTGCCAAAGTGTACTGTATCTACCCATATAACTGTACTGTATGAATAGATACAATACAGTTTAATTGGCCATACAGTATAATGTATGGAAAATACAGCACACATCTGGCCATGGGCAATGGAAATGGGGGAAGGGTAGGGGGGCCATTCCCCCCGCCCACTTGGACAATGCTTGAAAGAAAAGATCGAGATACTCTAATAGAGCAGTCAACTACTCTAATAAAACAGTCACCTTTACATTTCCTTTTAAAACTGTAGGTAGCTAGCTACTTAAGTAGTAGCTAAAAACATAGTAAAATAGTCTAAAATGGGCTTTCTAGGATTCTAAAGTATGAAAATTTTCCTGGGAGCAAGCCCCCAGACCCCCCAAGAATAGCAACATATCTGTTGTATGGTTCAAATTGCATAGGGTAAATTTCATTGCCAAAGTTGGCCTCCTTGCTCTTTGGCCTGCTTCACCACCTCTGCATCTTGCACTTTTATCACCCCAAAACAAAATACACTTATAATGCAGCCCATGAAGCAATGGATGGGCTACTTTGACACAGAAGCTTAAAATAATAATTATTACTAAGAGCCAAGTACATTAACAGAGTAGAATAAAGATTTATTGGTTTTTGGATACCAGTGAATTCTACCCTATGTGCAAATAGTGTGTATGTGTGTGCATGCATACATGTATGCGTGTGTGTGTCTTGTGTGCAATGCAAACATCTAACATATACCAAATCTGTCTCCATTCCAAACACAGTTCTTATTTGGGCATTTTGTAAGGTGTCTAATTCTCTGCTCAGCTTGACCTGCACCCAGTACACTTTTATCACAAAAATGAAGAGAAATGGTAACAGGGTGAAATCCTCAGTCTTTGTGTTACTTAGAGTTACTCTGATAGAGTAGTTGGATAGTCTAACAGTCACTATATAAAGAATTACATAGCTATTGCTTGAATTCCATCATAAACTATTTGAAACATGCATACTGTTGTTATTTTAATTGCTGTATTCATAAGGTTATGATTTTGCTGGAGTATCTGTCTAAAGGAAACCTCTCTAACTTTTTGATTTCTATCAGACCAAAGTAAACTAAATACACTGAAACCTCTCTAATCCGACACCTCTATAATTCAGAATACCCCCATAATGTGGCATCGTTTTGTACATCAAAAAGACTTTTATCATGTAATACTACCTCACATCCTTGCTAATCTGACACGATTTTCTTATCCCAATGAGCATCGGATTATAGAGGTTTCACTCTACATATATACTCTACTTGTGGTTATATTTCTTATACTACCCCCTAGGGAAGGTGAGCCTGTTGGACAGCATATCCCTCAAATGTTGTTGGGATTTGCTCGTGATGTTGGATGTGGTATGAACTACCTCAGTAACAAGTGCTTCATCCACAGAGACCTTGCTGCCAGAAATATCCTCCTCACTGAAAATAATGTTTGCAAAGTGAGTGCATCAAGAGTATTTTATAGTAACCAGTCCAAGAGTATAATGTATTACCCTTTGATTAATGATATCGTAAAGTAACATGGATATTTCATTAATTATTAGTTTACACAAAATGATAATTTGAAATGCATGCATAGCAATGGGCCTTTATTCACCATTAATCACAACAATTGTTGTACAAGGAAAGTGGTATAAGGGCCCAAGATAACTCCAGCTCACTCTTGAAAGCAGTGACATGAATGAGCATGTTTCCACCCTTCAGGATTTACTTGGCAGTGCCAGGACTCAAACATTAGCTTTAACGTTATCATCTTTTCAGTTGGTTTAGCAGCTGAATTAGACTAAATACTAGGCCTGAGCCTATTATGCTCAAAATTTTACCTATTATTCTTTCAAGAATTTCCCAAAAAACTCTCCTATTATTCTTTTTGTTATTCTTGTATCCAACCTATTATTCCATAATTATTCTCATTCAGTATATATCTGTGGCTAGTCGCTTAGTTTTCAAGATGCTGCTATAAGTAGTTTTGTCCGAATTATTAATAACCATATATGAAGCATTCCACCTTACACATCATTTTTCTATCCATAATAGTTACAGCAGACTTAGAATAGCTACGTATCTACAGTAATAATTCAAGTGTACTTAATTATTAGTGTATTATAATAATATGCTGTAACTATTGTATAGCTAAGTTAGGTAGATAATAATGCTCAAAGACTTGAAGAAGATACACTGGTATAAGATGTACAAGTTTCAGAATTGCAGATAATCATGCAGTTAAATCCCTGATGCTGGCTGCAGATTGTTAACATGAAACGATCTGACTGCTCTATTAGAGTATTTGAGCGTTCTATTAGAGTATATCGATCTTTTAGAGGCCTTTCAGCTCCTTTCAGCCAGCACTCCTGTCAGCTTTATATCATTTGTAGTAGCTTAACTCTTTCTTCTAGGTAATCAAGAAGAGACACGCCCTCCAATTCCACCGATTATTCCCGTGGTCATCCGATTATTCTAAAATTATGCCTGTAACCATCCTATAATTCCGGAATTATTCTTACGAAATTGGTGACCTATTATTCTCAAGATTATGCCGGCATAATAGGCGCAGGCCTACTAAATACCGCAATATATAGGCAACTTAAATGAACAATTATTTAAATACCTGTGTTGCTCTACACAATCATTAATCATGGGTTACTACTTTATACTCTTGGTAGTGTGCAGATATACACACATGATACTACATGACAGGTTGCTGACTTTTGCATGTCAAGGGACTTAGAAAATGACCACTATTATGTAACACAAGGTGGATTTGTGCCTTTCAAGTGGACAGCTCCTGAGGTACATACACACCCTGTGATTACTGTCTTTATTTCATTACACCATATTATTAGGCACTTTTATATCGGACATACACAACAGCCAGTGATGTGTGGAGTTATGGTATCCTCTTGTATGAGATGTGGAGTCTTGGACAAAAGCCATATGAAGATCATGACAACACTGAAGTTAGTTGACTAATAATCCCAGTAATAACACGCAATATACAGGTATTGGATAAGCTAGAGAGTGGCTATAGACTACCACCACCCCCAGGGTGTCCACGACATATCTATCGTGTTATGATACAATGCTGGTAAGAGTGATACAGTTGCAACAATGTTTACTTACTGTATTTCCTTGTATAAAAACTGCATTCAAATTAACACCTGGTCCTAAATGAAGGCCAGAGCTTTAATATGAGGAAATATGGTATTTATATTGTCCAAAGCTTGCCATATAACAGAATACATACATACATGCATACATACATACATACATACATACATACATACATACATACATACATACATACATACATACATACATACATACATACATACATACATACATACATACATACATACAGACATACATGCATACATGCCTACATGCATACATACGTACATACATACATACATACATACATATAATGGAAAGTTTATTGTTATTTTAGGAATCCAGAGCATAAACTCAGGCCAACCTTCTCTAATGTATTGCGAGTAATATCACAACCATCCTATGTGTTATTCCACTGGTTTGAGGAGGACAAACAAGCTGCTGGATCTAAATGTGATGTTATAGGAGCTCCAATAGAGGCTGGTCATAGTTTATATCCTGACTTGCAGAATATATACAGATAAATGTTTTGAATGTCTATTTTATTATTCAAGTATGTAAAAAATAATACTATTGTATATGTTACATTAAAAGTATATTTTTAGTATTTATGATACCTCCTCTATCAATTATTATAATTATACGTCTATTGAGTTACCTTAGAGATTTACAAATACCCATGCGAATAGCTACATGAGATTAAGAAATTTAAGCTACGATGTCACAAGAAATGGTGCAAATAGATGTGTAGTAGGTACTGCTAAACAGTGTACTATTACACATGTACTCATGAACAGCACATTTTAAGTTTTTGGTAGGACCTGTAAATCAACTGTCTGATTCAGAGTGCCAGCTACACAAATAATACCTGTTGATATAGATATAAGGTTACTTCACTATCTACCATATATATCTGGCCAAACATACTGTACTTGTCAAAAGCAAGGTCATGAGTTTGCATTTGACAACCGGGACTTATGTAGATTAATTCCTGGTATATAAAAATTTATTTATATACTGACTGTCCCACTATATGCTGGTCCAGTAGAATCTCTCTCTCCCTCTCTAGATCTCTCTCCATACAAGTATACACAATGGATAACAATACATACACTGTGAAAAAAGCTCAGAATAATAAGGTATATAACAGTCTTATTATGTTAGTATTGGAATGAAATAGTACAGCATATATTATTAGATTAGGACTTTACTATAACAAGCTTATTGAATACATTTAAGACAGTCATATATTAGAGATTAAATCACTAGTATAGTGCGGTGTATTATCAGACTATACTAAGCCTATTTCAGCCATATATTGGCTACTATACTACTGTACTTTTTTACTTTCCTATAATCTGTGGCTACCTTAATTAAATAATTTCTACAATTATATTTGTAATGAATTTAATTCTGTAAATATGCTAAAACCACAATAGGTACAGCTAGTAAATCAATGTCTCCTTGGCTGGCCATGACAGTATCAAACATTTATCAGTCTTTATCCAACTGCAGCAGGTAAGACAGTAAATACAATTCACAAATTCCATTACAAATTACCTGTATTATCATCACTATGTAGAACTCTGTGACAATCTGTTAGTCGTCTGGTAGAACTGTCCCCCACAGCTCTAATACAAAGATGGTAAATATAATGTGTATTCTGGATAATCGTTGGACTTACAGTTTGTAACAATAAGAGTCTCATAAAACCACGACTTTGTCTGGAAACCTAGTATTACCAAGTAGAACAGCGGCTAGGTCCCACAACTCTATTAAAGATGGTAAATATAATGCGTATACTGAACAATCATTGTACTTACAGTTTGTAACAATCTTTTAAAACTGAGACCGACAATCCATGTACAACTAAGACAAGTCTGATAAGATCAGGTCTCACAACCCTAAACGGAGGCAAACATAATTCATATTCTGGATTACTTGGTGTACTTACAGGTGTTATCAGTGAGTCTAACCAGACATAAAACGGCCACTTAGTATGTGACTTTGTTGGGCTAACGTGTTACGTAAGCTCACAAGAAGCATCTGATACACTGATAACCAAGTCCAAGAATCTTGTAATCACTAAATACAACTGAAACAAGACTAAATATAATATAATTTGCATACTCTCAGTGAACTTACTTTTGTTAGCAATACGAGCATGGTTAGTGAAATAAGGACAAACAAGACAGAACAGGTTCTTGAAAGCACTCAACTCATTTACAGTGCCAGACGAGGTAGCAGCCATCAGCTGTTGATGAAAAACATGAAGAAATGAGATCGGTTCCCAGAAGAAATGAGACCAGTTTCCACAAACCTAAAGAAGGTAAATATAAATTGTATGCTGGACACTCTCAGTGTACTTACTTACAGATGTTAGCAATAAGAAGAATCTCCTAGAACTGAGACCAAGTCTGTAATTCCTACCCTATTGAAAAGAAAATGAATAAAAATACAATCAGGCTTAATGCACTTACAGCTGTAAGTAATTAGATGGCGTTGAACAACTCCGTGAAAAAAGAACAAAACTGTCCACATATGGTCACTACCAGATTATTTAAAGGAAGCAGCTGCCATTGAAAGAAACTAATACTGCAGATGTTGTACACTGACAGCCTGTAGAACTAAGAGGTTCGACAAGAAACTGTACCTCTGAAAAGATAATATACAAAATCGTAAGAGCAGACCATGCAAACTCTTACTGTTGATGGCTGATGAACTGTGTCCACTCGTCATCTGAGATAACAGGATATAAAACATGTAATAGCTACGTACACAGCAACACCAAAGTTGAATCATTTGCAGGCCATTGTCATGCAATACACAATAAACAATTTAATACGGCTAAACCTATCGTACGAGCTATCATTTTAGTCTAATACTTACTCATCTAGAGCTGTTTTTGATTGCTGCCATCGAAGGAATTGTCCACTTGGCCGCGCCACTTCACCACTACAGCCAGCAGAGATGTACAGTTGTGGTCCATAACTATCATCGTGGCTCATTGGACGATGGCGCCGATCGCGCACACTCTCTCCGCGAGATACGCCGTCGTATCACTCACATTTACAACCTCTGATACAACAATAGTGACAAAGATGGCGACTTAATTGCATCTGATACGCATGCGCACACCACTGACCCCTTCAATTTTAAACAAGCATTACTACGAACTTTTGCAGGTGTGCTAACTGTGCAAGAAAATCTAGATTTGTATGACTCTTAGATTGAATAATTAATTTTACTGGTATTATATGCTTTACCGTATGAAAATGTGTGCGTATGAAATTATCACAACAAACTGAAGCTAGTTAGCTAGCTATAGTGATTAACAGAAGTGTAGCTACTTATTGTAAAATCATCATGACTTTGGTACAGTAAAAAAATCTTACGTCACATGAGATGGTGAAGCTAAAAATGAGACAATAATGAGATCTGATGGTGAAGCTAAAAAGTTATCACATTTGTTAAGTAAACAAAGCCATACAAAGAATGTGTATTAAACTAAAGTATAATCTGTTTCCCATAATATAAGATGGGGTTTATACTAAAGTATAAGATAGTTAGTATAATGCAAGGCTATACTGAGATTATTTGTATAGTTTAAGCCATTAGATATACCATCTTATATTCCTCTTTTTTCAGTGATATTTCTGTGCTGGTCACTGTTAAAACCATAACAAAAGAATATAATAGTAATACAGCTAAAGAGAACACATAGTAGTTGACCAAGTATAGCTACGGATTTTGTCTAGAGTTCAGATTAAGAGCTTTATGCACAAGGTAAGTTTGGTTAGGGTTAGTTTATAACGTATGCTACTGGTATGCATGGTACACACAAGTATCAAGACACACGGTAGTGTGTCGTGCGGCCAAGAAAGCCAGCGACCACACCGTGAGTACACACGGTAGTGTGTCGTGCGGCCAAGAAAGCCGGCGACCACACCGTGAGTATATTTACAGGTTTACAGGAAGAAAGAAAACAGCTTTTTCACGCATGCATAGCTCCATGGCCTCTTCTCCAAAGCACACTAGTTTTGCATTATAGCTGTCCCCCAGGTAGGGTACGCCACACAGCAAATTAGATTAAATTTGCAACAGCCATTTGCGAGATATGGGCGTCCAAAATTTCATTTTAATTTCTTCGTTTTTTTCTTCTTATGCCATACGGGGGGCTACGGGGGCTTCAATTTCTTTTCGCACACTTTGCAAAAATTGCTATAAAATGCAAACGTGTAACTCGATTGCCTCGATCTTTGGCACAAATTAAGAACTTGTAACGGTGGATTCACATACCAAGTTTGTTGTAAGTCTGAGTAGTATTCAAGGAGTTATGGACGTTTATTCACGTAAAAACAGATCAAACTTTTGTCACGGCTACAGAGTAAACCAAGCATAGAAATAACTTGAAAATTGGTGTGTAGATAGGCTGATCATCGTAGCAGTGCCTTTTGATAGTTTGAATAGCAATAGAGTTACAGCGACAAAGTTATAAAGCAAAAACTAAGCAAGTGTAAAATCGCGGGATCGAGATACTTTAATAGAGCAGTCACTACGGGGTAAAAAAGGTGTGCAAAAAATGTCGAAAAAAACAACTTACCAGAGTTCGAACCATGGACCTCCATACCTAACACCTCCATCCTTAACCACTGAACCACTGCTACCTTGACTGATCACCTTACTTAATTTCTGCTTTATAAATGAAATTTCTAGTTGAAATCTGCTTATAGTCAAACGTTTGTAATTTCATAGATCTACCAATAGAAGTTCTAGACTGTTCTAGAACATTCTATGTATGTTCTATTAGAAGTCCTCAAAAAAATGTGCACTCTATTAGAGTATTACAATAATATTATCAAATATTGAATTAAATCATGCAATGAAATACATTTATAAGTCTGTCTTCAATAATCATCATTGTATCTACATAGAAAAGAAGAAATGTGAGTAAAGACAAACCTCAAAGTCAGCCATAGGCTGGTTTTGGGGCCTTGTAAAGTACAAAAAGGAGTGAAATCCACACAAAAACAGCCAAGCTGTGAAAAAATGGTGCGGCCTTAAAAAGCCTGGGTGAAAAGAGTTGTGAAATCAAAGGTGGCGGCCAAGAAATGGCTGCAATGATGTTAATGCTAAAAATTTTAATAATGGCTGTGTGCATTGTTAAAATTTATTAGCATTAACATCATTGCAGCCATTTCTTGGCCGCCACCTTTGATTTCACAACTTTTTTCACCCAGGCTTTTTAAGGCCGCACCATTTTTTCACAGCTTGGCTGTGTTTGTGTGGATATAGTATACAGGTATACACAGATATGCACATGAAAGCACTGCCTATGTACACTTGTGCATACTTGCAAATTGGTGTGTACATACTCATGTGTATATCTGGCGTGTACTTCTGTACTGTACTATACTGTTCTTAAACTTGTGTGTACCTATGTATACGTACCTGTACATGTGTACACCTGACCCTCCCTTTAGATGGGAGGTCTCTGCAGCTACTGCACAAAAGCAATCTAAAAGATTATCATGATCAGTGACTCTGCAGTATAGTCATGAAAAAGTAATAGGCAATAGTGCATCCATGTGCTCGTTCAGCAAGTTGTCAAGAAAAACACACATTTTTGAGCCATTCTTAGAAGAGTCATGGAATGATAGTTAAAGTTTCAAAGCCTCAGTCACTACCCGGCTTCAGTCAATCGTTTACAAAGTTATTTTAGAGCTATACAGCTACACACCTAACACAAATTTTACTGTTAAACTATACCGAATTAGTTAAATAGCTAGCTGTGGATTTTGCAATACTGTGAAAACCTCAAAAATGAAGATCATACACAGATATAACTAACTATGAAATCCACAGTAATAGTTTCGGTAATGATAATTTGAAATTAAAGATTCTGCTGTGGTGCATTCAACAATGTGGTGTGACAAAGAATTTCATTATCTTGATGATGACATCAAGGAGTACCTGTAGGTGCCTGTATTGCAGAACAGTTCAATTAATCCGAACATGTGGCTTAATTAATTATCTGGCCTGGTTGATGTCTGGGGGTGAAACTCTGGAATATATTGATGGTAGATCTGATCAAACTAAACTGTTCCCTAGTGATTCCTATTGGCATTGTACAGGATATTGTATTGACATGATTATGATCATGATTATGATCATGATTATGAATACTGAAAATACAGTTACAAACTGATATATTCACAGCAAATAACAAAACTGATATTAGGCATTCCAGACTGATTTTAAAATTTTGGAAAAACGGGCTTTTTATATGCTCAATAGATAGAGTATTGATTGCCGATCTCAGAAATATATAGTTTGTTGGGTTGGAATTAGCTACTTTGGCATGCACAGTGCTTAAAAACTGAAAAAAGGTACATTTTTTCTCCAGGGCTCCCCATACATTTTACAGGGGAAGATGGCACAATTGAATCAGGAAGCCATTTAGCAATCTGGACTATCTTGAAACTGCAGTTGCTTCTAGCTGCAAGTTTGTACATGTAATGAGAGTAACTTCAGGATCTCAGCGATCTTTGTATGCTTTGTGGTGAGCAAATATGTTTCACCTACTACACACTTCTCAATACAATGGTGTATGCCCATAGGCAAGTGGCTATCTCAAGTTGGTAAAAACATCAAGTTAACAACTTATAAAGGTAAACAACTAAAGTGGAGGTGCCACAATGATGCAACAATACTTAAGGTGGAGTTGTGGTTTCAATTATGGCATTGTTATGCCGACTTTGAAGTGGTTTATACTTTGAGCTGATGACACAACCATCAGAAAATTACTCTGGAGCTGAAAATCGCTAACCCAAGCGAAGTAATTACGCACTTTAAAGTAAGCACCAGTGACTACCTTCCACCCGACCGTGCGTTTTTTAAAGTATTCTACATACATTACAAGGCTTGAAAGATTACAAAACAACACAAAACTTACTTATATGTAACGCGCACGATAAAACTAAGATTTTCATGATGATCAGCGTGTGGAAAAACCCCACAGCGATTTTCACCCTCATTGGAGCTCGGACGACGGAGCAATCCCAAGTTCAACACGAGTTGTCATTTTGTGCCAGGGTTCTATTGGGGAATATACGGAGACTTTTTTTATTAAAAAATCTCGGATACTGGAATGCCTACTGATATGATGTAAATTATGGTGCTTAGGCCTGCCAGCTCGACACTAGCTAGCTGCTACAATTTCACATTCAGGGATTTCTCTGCTAACAAATTGATCATTACATGCAGAGAAGACTCCACCAAATTAAATAGCTGTTGGGAAACAGTATTATTGATCATATGGCTTCACGTGGCTGCTCATAACCATAGATAATTAACGAGATAACACGGAAATACACGGAATCCTATTGAAATGCAATTGTTACTAAAGACGCTCTTGCTTTTGATAACAACGATTTCTAATGGTTAGTACACTGTAGTTGTATAAGATACATAGTGGACATATTTATACTTGTAGCTAAGTGATTCATGTGGCTAGCTGCGAGGCTAGCTGCGAGGCTAGCTGCTAAATACGTACACGCATGGTTGACCCGCAACTCACCTCAGCCGAGTCCTATTAAAAGCGAGGCAATGCTCGACGGTGAGTTGTATCCGAGGTCGTAAATGCGTAGATATAATTCAAGCTACTTATAACTATTAGTCTATAACAGGCACTACAAAGACATGAAGTTTGTGTAGGCAGTGTCCCATAAGGTCATGTGCAATAATCTCGTCAGACCAGCCTGAACTGAAATTATTGGTATAGCCGTTGACTATATTTATTTATTTATTATTGCTTTACAACACCAGATGCAAGATTACAGAATTAAAATGATTGTATAAAAATAGTGTGGTGGTGTTGAGCTGGGTCAGATGGTAACATGTGCCATAACTACCCAAAGGAGTCAGCTATGTGTAAACTTATATTTTTATATGCATCATCACGGCCTTTCTCATTATCACAGTGATAAAAGCTGACAGTGTTTGCATTTATGGACTGCCTGAAAGCCTGTCACCATGGGAAGAAGATTCTATACCAAATGGAACTATAGCATTTGTTAATAATCAATTTACATGTAATGGAATAATCACTCATGTCTCTGTTGGCTATGAAGTTGTCGATGGTGGTTATCACAATAATGAAACAGGTGTGTATTTTGAGCTAAGAAGGGCAGCACAAAATGGCAGCTTTGATGTAGTCCAGTCAATACCATTACCAGTGGGAGAAACTTGGAATGAAACTGATGATCGTTTCATTCTTAATGACTATGAACTGTCTGATGCTATTCAGTTTCAAGAGAATGATTCTATCAGCATCTTTACACCAGTTAATTCTTCTGTTAAAATTCTAGTGGATGTAAACTCCACCAATACTAGCAGATATTTTGTTTGTACTGTTGATCAAACAAGGTGCACAAACTACAGTGGAGCTATGCAAGTAAAGATTAACACTAGTAAGAAACTATTGGATGTTATATAGCATACAACACATGGTGTAGCCAGTAATTTAGCCAAAGTGCATTGCTGCTGGATAGAGTAAATCATTAATGTGAGTAAGGTTGACCAGGTGGGAAATAGAAGGTCTAGGATACATAAGCCCTTCAGAAGTTGTAGCTGCTTTAGTTTTCATGATGATTAACAGGACCGGAGCCCAGAGATTTTGAGTGGTCAGGCCATTCATGGACTGCAGTGGAGGTCATAATAGCCTTGGTGAAAAAGTTGTGAAATCAAAGGTGGCACAAGAAATAATTGCAATGATGTTAATGCTAATGAATTTTAACAATGCACACAGCCATTATTAGCATTAACATCACTGCAGCTATTTCTTGGCCGCCACCTTTTTTCACCAAGGTTTTTTAAGGCCCACCATTTTTTCACAGCTTGGCTGTTTTTGTATGGATTGCACTTTTTATCAGACCCCAAAACCAGTCTATGGCTGACTTTAGGGTTTGATTTTTACTCACATTCTTTTTCTTTTCTATAGATGGGTTTAACAAGAAGGTGTGGCACTATATTACATCATTTTTGCATAACATAATCCAGATTTGTGTAGGGCAAAAACATTGGGAAAGTCAATGTAGGGCAAATGTTTTCGAAGTGTTTCTGAGTACTGTAATGCTGTATCAAGTAATCTCTAGCTGAAATACAAACCTTGTAGACATATTTTATCAATGTATACTTGTGATTTGCTGAAAAAGGATATGGGGTGACTTTTCTGTACAGCTAGTTTATGAACACAAAATTTTAAATTTTAAATTACCTCCTAAAAATTTACTCTAACATCTGAAAGGTAACTTATTTTACCCTGCCTGAGTTTATTAGTGGTTTTAGTCCTCAAACTATCCATTTTTATTGTTGCTTGATTCAGCTGACATCGCATTTCTTCTTTTGCCCTACAAAAATGGCTGATAATTTGCACATGTGGCGCATTTTATGACCACACCTCTTCATTAAACATGTCTATACAGACACAATGATGATTATTGAAGACAGACTTATAAATATATTGTATTGCATGATTTAGTTCAATATTTGGTAATATTATTGCAATACTCTAATAGAGTACACATTTTTGAGGGCTGAATATACATATAATGTCCTATGAAGTGATAAATGTTAATTTATAAGGTAGAATTTTTATTTATAAAGCAGAAATTAAGTGAGAAGATAGCAGTAGTTCAGTGGTTAAAAATGCATGTACTGGTGTGGAGGTCCCTTGTTCAAACTGTGGTAAGTTTTTCCCAACATGTTTTGTGCACCTTTTATTCCCCCCTGGTGACTTTTCTATTAGAGTATTTCAATCCCACAATTTTATGCTTGTTTGGTTTTTGCTTTATAACTTTGTAGCTGTACCATCACAAGGTGCTGCTACGATGATCAGCCTATGTCTACACCAATTTTCAAGTTATTCCCATACTCAGTTGTGGCAAGGATACTATATATCTACTGTACTACCATAGCCCAGAGGCAGATTTAGGGCATGTCTAGTACCCTTCCTCAAGTGTTTTAGTAGTGTTACAGACACACTCTTAAAATATAATTCAGTTTTTTATAAAATCTGTCCCTTGAGCAAATATCTACCAATATCAAGACACACAGTAATTTGTCGTGCATCCAAGGAAGCTGGCGTGTCACACCAGTGCATATATATATATATATAATATATATTGATAGGAAGAACAAAAAAAATGGCATAAGTAGCTCCATGATACCTTTACAAAATGAGATGATTTCTACTATGGAAATTCCCACCTTCAAATACCAAATTTGAGCTCAAGCATTCCCAATATTATATGAACCTTCAAAAATTGGTTTAATTTCTTTATTATTTTTTATCTTTTTGCACACTTGCAAAAGTTACCATAAAACAATAACGCATTATCTGATTGCCTTGAAATTTGGCACACAAAAGGGGGACATAAATGTAAATCTTGGTATTGAATGCGGTTTGAATATGATAATTAGTTACAGAGTTATAAACAATTGCTCACAAAAATAACACCAATATGTTGTCACACCTACAGGGTATACCGCTTATGGTAAGAAGCTACGTAAATAACTTAACTACCAAACCTTAAATGGAGAAAAATACTATGAAGATACAGCATGAAAGCCAACAGTGTGTGACAATCATGCAATCAAGTTTTCTTAATATTTACCACGCCTACCAGGCAAATTTCTTAAAATAATTAGCCAAAAACCAGTATATATGTAGAATAGACTCTTTCCAAAAACAACCGCTATTACAGTTACTATCACCAATTGCAATGCAGTACTAATGATCACCCAGACTAAAATGCTGTATAGTTTCTTCTTGTATGGGCTGGCAAGGAATTAGTGTTGTCGATGTTTTGCACCTTGTTCAGCCCTGATAACCACCTGCTTCTAACCAGAACACTAATTGGCAGCCTCGAAGACTTTCATGGCCTGTCCTTCAACAATACTACTCTGCTCCAGCTGTTTTCACCACCGTATTTCTACATAGTGCAATCATGATTATTGACAGTGGCCCCAATCAAAGTGTCGGAAAGGTTTTGCTAAGCAGTAATGTATTTTTGGAAAGAGTCTATTAACCATCATAGAAAGACCTTTCAGTGGTTCAGAAGAATCAATTTTAAAACCAACGAGTTATAATACAAAAATCAACTACCTGTATCAAGTGCATGATCAAGATACAGTAATAAAGCAGTCACCCTATTGGAGCAGTCAGCTACGCAGTAAGTCACTCTATTAAAGGAGTCAGACATGCTAATAAAAGTCACCATGCACAGAGATCAGCTAGGTAACAAGTCACCTTAGAGGGTCAGCTGTAAACAAGTCATCCTGTAGAGAGTGTAACTACCTTTCAAATCATGCTGCTAACGAGTTAAACTATGTTGCAATTCACCCTTTTATAGTTATGTTACAAGTTACCATGTAGAGAGTAGAGACTAGAGAGTTCAGCAGAGTTGCAAGTAACCCTGTAGAAAGTTCAGCTACATTGTAAGAGAGTACAGCTAGGTTGCAAGTAACCCTGTAAAAAATTACAAGTTACTCTGTGAAGAGTTCAGCTAAGTTACAAATCATCCTGTAGAGGTTTCAGCTGCAAACAAGTCACCATGTAGAGAGTTAAGCTACAAACTTAGAGAATTCAGCTAAGAAAGTTGCCGTGTAGATAGATAAGTTCAGTTACATTAGAATTCACTCTGTAGAAAGTTCAGCTATAAAAAGTCATTATGTAGAGAGTTCAGCTACAAACAAGTCACCCTGTAGAGAGTTCAACTGCAAACAATTGATTCACCCTGTAGAGAATTCAGCTACAAACAGGTCACCCTATAGATAGCTCAGCTACATTAGAATTCACTCTGTAGAGAGTTTAGCTACTGTATAAAGTTACCCTGGAGAGAACTCAGATATGCTAGGAATTATCCTGTAGAGAGTTCAGCTACATAATAGTTAGACGTCAAGAACCAGGGTTCTACGGGATTTAGAAAACTCGAAGGCCCTGGGCTGTAGCGCCCGAGCGCAGCGAGGGCGCTACTAAGGGCCTGAGGGTTTTCTAAATCCCGTAGAACCCAGTGGTTCTTGACGTCTAACTTATTTAGACTAAAACTCGTTATTGTACCTTGAGTTGACAGCTGCTTGTAAATGGGAAATGTATGGCTAATTACTAGAAACAAGCCCTCTACACCTCCCAACATGGCGGGACCTCAGTGTGGCTGTTGCTACCCGTTTAAACGCCCATGCGTTGCCAATGTTACAGGCGCGTGCTATGTATCGAAGTACTGGACTCAGCAAGTGGACTACAACTCATTGTTGCTGTTGCTGTGCCTCGACAGCTGCTTGTAAGCAAGTAATGTAGTGTTGATTAGTGCAAACAAGCCCATTACACCTCCCTCTAATTCAGTACGGCTGTTGCTAGCCATTTAAACGCCCAAGCGTTGCCAATGTTACAGGCACGTAATTATCGTGTTTCGTATCGCCTCAGAGCGTGGTCTCTATTGGACATGACCGTGGCTCTACGATATTTAGAGACCACGTTTTCAGCCAATCAAATTTCAGTATCAAACTTGTTGTAGTCTAAAAATAAGTCAACCTGTACAGTTCATGTGACAATTTCATACTGTATTAAATTTTTTAAACTATGATATTACCCACAAACAAAATGTCTGCTCTTTATCCCTTTCTCCTTTCTGCAGTAAAGAAGAAACATAAGTAAAAGAAGCTCCAAAGCTGGCCATAGGCTGGCTTTGGAGGATACAAATACAAAAAGTGATTTCTACTGTATACCAAAACAATCAAGCTGTAAAAAGGGTGTAGGCCCCAAAAATGCCAGGGCAAAAAAATATATAAAATCTAAACTGGTGGTCATAGGTTCATGGCAAACATTTCAATAAAGACAATTCAGGTGAATTTGGTGCCGAATCCTTGGAAAAGGAACACAAATTCACTTAAATTATTGTCGTTGTAGTTATTAACCTATTATCACAGCCATTTATTGGCTGCCACCTTAGATTTCACATCTTTTGTCAGCCTGGATTTTGTGGGGCCATACCCATTTTTGCAGATGTTGGTAGTCATAGCAAAGCACAAGAAGCTATGCACTTTTAAAAATTAGTTTAGATACACTAGAAGAGCAGTCATATGCTTTAATAAAGCGGTAATTACAAACAGCAAAATAAAATGCCAATTGTGTGTAAAAAGAGTTGCTAACTTCATCTCCATTTATGCAAGTTATCAAAGGATTAACTACAGTGATACATGCTGCTACAGACCACAATATTTTACAAACAAAATAGGCAAAAACATGGCAAATGGCATTTAACTTATCCAAATGTGAGCTACTGCACATTACAAACAAACAAAACCCCTGAAAATGTTGTTATTATATGAATGGTGAGGAGGTGAAGTCAGTGTCTAACGCAAAGTATTTGGGAGTTATTCTGGATGAGCATTTAAAATTTAATGAACATATTAAGAAAATTGTTAATAAAGCTAACCAAGTTAAAGGTTTTTTCCAAAGAAACATTGGTTCTTGCCCAGCTAGGGTGAAAGAAAAGTTATAAATCTATGGTAAGGCCAGTTGTGGAATATTCTAGTATTGTGTGGTCACCGTTTATGAATACAAACATTAATTTATTTGAATCGGTGCAGCGTAGGGCTGCAAGGTTTGTGACCGGTGATTATGGCTTTATGTCTAGTGTCACAGGGATGTTGAACTCACTTGGATGGACATCTTTGGAATGTAGGTGAGAAACTTCATGGGTTATCATGCTTTTTAAAGTTTGCGTAATGAAATTTTCATTCCCTTCCTATGCCAACAACTACATGTACAAGAGGGCACTCTCAAAGATTCAGACAGGTGTCAGCTCACTTAAACGTTTATTCTCACCCTGCCACTATTAAAATATAGAATAGCCTCCCAGCTACTGCAATTGAAGCAAGCAATATAGATGACTTTAAGAAAAAGATTGTAGACTATTATTTTTTGTATTAACCCAGCTATAGACTAAAATGTTGTATGCTTTGTGCTTATGTATGTTTTCTTGTGTGCATCTGTGCTTTATACTCCCTAATGGAAGTCTGCACAGTATCAATAATCAATAAATAAATAAATACAAATTATTTGAAAATGTAAGGTCATACACTGTGCACGCCATATGCCAGTAGTGGTAATTATAAAGTTTCTAATTCAGTGTCAAAATTGTATTTTAAAAGTCTGCATTGCCTTTACAATTTTCAGTGCTATAATTGCTGGCTACCAAATATAAACCAAAGTTTCAAATTTTCATAAGGAGGGCATCCCCCACAGGGCCCATTATAGAGCTCTCATACTTTGCACTTTGTTGAGAAATCCTAGATATGCCCTGTGCTGCCACCTCCCTTACTTTGTAGATGCAAATCTAGTAGGTGAAACTGTATGTGACTACAGGAAAAAGGAACAAACACAACTGGAGCTAAATTGATTCATGGTGCACAGGTGTTTCATAGATATATAGGCATGACCATGCTAGTATGGTAGCTGAAAGCCCTACAATTGCTAGTGTATTAGAAGGTTGTATAAAATTATAATAACTTTCACTGTCTGTATGAGTACAGTACTAATGTATAACAAGAAAATTTGACAACATACTTAAAATACAAGTATGAAAGTATAATAGTTGCATCTGCTCAACAGAGATTTATTATGTTTTGTATATAGGTAGTTGTACTGTTGGGATTGCATCAACGTCATTGAGTGAAGAAGATAAAACTGTTGAAGTCATCACAGGTGGAGGAAAAATCCAAAGTTACGTCTTCTTACCACAAGTAGGATTCCAGTGTGCAGTAAGAATCACAGATCTGCATGGTATATTCACAGTGAAGGCACGTTCTTCTATTTCATTGTATCTTCAATTGTGGAGAGGTGATGATCCCTGGATACTTGTATGGGAAATTGGACTAAACTTTACAGCAGATTATTCTACTTGTAATAACACACGATGTGTTGTCAACTATGAGTTACCTAGTGATATGGAAGTTGTGACTAAGAAGGGAGATTTCATTGGGTTCTTTGCATTTGGTAATCTTGGTAATATTCCAAGGGTTTATACTAAGGGAAGCCAAACTCCATACTTTAGACTTGATCATGAGTCTGATTGTATACATAGAGAGATCCCAAGACCCAATAATACTGAGTTTCTTTATGGTGATTCATTTCCACTGATATCCTTTGATTTCGGTACATACATATTACTCTGTGTGTACATTGCATACTACTGTATGGTCTGTATCACACAGTATGGAACTGTATAATAGGGATCATGAAGGTTTGGGCTTTCCTACCTCAAGCCATCCTCACTATTCCTTGTTGACAGCTTGGTAGAAGACATAATCAAACCCAAATGTACCTTCAGAGCAACCCAAAATGCTTCCAACGAGTTTCTGTAAACTTCTATTTAATTTTTACTCAGCTGATTTTTATATTAACTGACTGACCTGTCTGACTGGCTAACTAATGTCTTCAGTCAAGAACAACTTAACTATGGTTAAGGCTACCTTGATTTCTTCACTGTTCAATGTCACTCCAACCCAAGATATGCCTTATCACCAACTGTAGCAGCTACAATTCATGCATCACAAGCTTACCTTTGTCCTCCTTTTTGTCTCATTTCTTTCTCCACTACCACATGGTTAGCACATTGTAATGTATCATGATAAACAAATCATATAATTTCTTTATTGAGTGGATTGATTGTAGAGGCACTTCTTGCACTGTTCTTCATTTGTAATGCTATATTATAATTGGACTGAACATAGCTTAAAATGAAGCAGAATGGCCACGTTACTTTTCAGTAATTAGTAGTCGAGGCACATGATCAGTTGTGCTGTTAACTTTACCACACAAAAACAGCCAAGCTGTATAAAAAGCATGAAATGGCTGCCACCTTTGATTTCATAACTTTTTCACCCAGACTTTTTGAAGGCCATGCCCTTTTTATACAGCTTGGCTGTTTTTCCGTGGATTTCACTTTTTGTAGGTTAAATACACACAAAGCCAACCATAAATTAGCTTTGAAGTTTAATTTGTTTTTACACTAATCCAACAAGTGAATGTGTTACTCTCAATAGCAGCTTGACGTATGAAATACGTCAAGTGATTAGCCAATAGAATTAGTATCACACTTGTTTGCCAAGGTCCCTTGACAAAAATCTATAATACTTATTTGATTGGCTAAAATAGAAGTAAATGTCCGACTTGACAACTATTGTTACCATAGTGATAGATGCCCCATGGCATAGCAACAATATGGTTGCTTGGCAACAGTTGCTAGATAACCGTTGCTAAGATAACCGTCATTTTGCACCCTAGCAATAGTTGCTAGGCAACATTTGCTAAGTGTGATTACGCTTTTGCCATGATTAATTTCCAAATTTCTGTTGCTTGATAACAGTTGCTAGCACAAAAGGTGGTCGCTATGTGATTAGTAGGCAATCACACACATTAACATGCAATTAGGGTATAATTGTACTCGTAACAGCCAAAATTTCACCCAGCTTTGCCTCGTGTAATTTTGACTGTTACTTATACAATTATCCCCTAATTGCATTTAAATGTGTGTGATTACCTATACAAATTATTGTTCTTCTAATGCAATGAAGATGATATGATCAAACCAGTGTTCTACCAATACAGAAAAATACCTACTGATCTGATACCAAAGACAATTTATAGCTACTGATATTTAATTTATTTATTATTTATACTGAGCAGTCAGCCCTGTTGTTATGCTCAGGAAATAAAAAGAGTTACAATACACAAACCAATTTATCTAAGCAATAATATGATTGTAAAGTGATGCAGAGTCAGAGATTTTGATATAATTTTGTGCTTGCTTGTTCATAGCTATACAAAGTTGTAATGCATATGTAATGCCTGTGTTTATTTGCAATAGTGTTTTGTAACAAAGTAAATTCCTTCCAAGTTAATTAGGTATATAAATCATTCTTCTGGAAACATTTTATTGCTAACTTTAATCCAACCGACTCTCATAAACCTCTGTCCATGTGGTTCCTATATATCAATGAACTTTGATCATATCTATATAGTCCTCTCCCGATTGCAACTTATCACATCTTATTTCTTAACTATTATAAGCTAAGTAGTTATGTTACTGCAACTTTTTAAGTTAAGTAGTCATAATTTTACTTTAATTGTAATTTTAGATTAAGTATAATTACAAGTAATGTAGTTTTTGGGTACTGGCACAGGATGCCATGTAATTTTTACATAATATAGTTAGTTTATTACATGTACAACCTTTTTGTCTGTCACTGCTTTTTACAGTGTAAAGTCTTTAAATAAATAAATAACTGAACTCTCTACAGGGTGACTTGTAATGTAGCTAAACTCTCTACAGGGTGATTTGTTTGCAGCAAACGTATCTACAAATGTAACTGCAATCTCTGTAGGTTTACTTGTAATTTAGCTGAACTCTAGATCTCTACAGGGTAACTTGTGATGAAGCTGAACTCTATAGTGAGACTTAACAAAGCTGAACTCTCTACAGGGTCAATTGTTTCATAACTGAGCTCTAGCTCTCTGAACTCTCTACAGATGACTTGTAATGCAATAGAACTCTCTACAGGATGACTTGTTTATAGCTGAGCTCTAGCTCTCTGAAGTCTCTACAGAGTGACTTGTTTATGGCTGAGCTCTACAGGGTAACTTGTAACTGAGCTCACTACAGTGTGATCTCCCATCTCTCCAGTGGTACTTCACTGGAGATGGGCCATGTTGCTGGCTCTAGGGACTGCTAGATGTCTCCTTCCATTTTATATTCAGTTGTCCATCACTGACACCTGGTTTTTTGGTGCTAGGGATGTAGGAAAGGGCAGTCCATCCAGCCTGGGTAAGCTGAACACTCTACAGGGTGAATTGTTTGTAGTTGAACTCCCTAATAGTGTTATCTACGTAGCTGAACTCTCCAGAGGGTGACTTGTAACATAGCTTAAATCTCTACATGGTGACTTTTTTTTTTTGTTTATACAAGATGACTTTTAATATAGTTGAACTCTTTACAGGGTGACTTGTAGTGTAGCTGAACTCTGTACAGGGTAATTTGTATTTGTAGCTGAACTCTACAGGGTGACTTGTAGCAAAGCTGAACCCCTCTACGGTGAATTGTTTTGTAGCTGAGCTCTCTACAGGCCATGAATTGTTTGTGGTTGAACTCTCAGAGGGTGTTACATAGCAGAACTCTCCCAAGAGTGATTGGCTATCTCAATCACACACTTAGTTGAATTTTGCATTATAATTCAATGGTTTAAATTCTAATCTTTTAAACACTGGAAAGCTTTTCTACAATGATTAATCCACCTATAAACTGGTTTTTGGCTCATTCCTTTAAGTGGTTCATCTGGTAGGTGTGGCAATTAATCATTTTTGTTAGTAAATCTTGATTGCATAACAATAGGGGGAGAGACATGCCCATATGTACCTTTCTAGAACTGCCACTGTTACAAATGCATGAAAGCAACACTTTATATCCCTAACTGTAATACACACTTGTCTGTCATGCATCTTTACCAGCTTTCCATAGCCACATAATACATTACCATATTATATCTTGATAATTAATTTCTTTTTGCAGAAAATGTTGTTAAGAAAAATGAAACTCCTACTCAAGCTACCAGATGGAAAGAAATTTGTCGGTCAACAGATGAAGATACAGGGGACAGTCACTACTTACCAATTGTCATTACAGCTATTGTTGCCCTTCTAAGTTGCTTACTAATAACAGCTGTGATTGTATTGGCAGCAATTTATTATAAGACTAGAATGAAAGGTACATGGTGGTATATTATAATCCATACTAAATAGCTAAGCTGTAGAAAAACACTCAGTTTTCAAAATACTTGGATTTAAAAGGTGTGAAATCATAGGTAATTGATGATATGGCTAATAAATATTAACATTGCCCATCCATGATTAAGTATTAACATTGTTGTAATCATTCCATGGCTGCCACCTTTGATTTCACATTTTATTAACCCATTAATGCTGCTCCTTTTTACAATTTGATTTTTGCATGGATTTCACTTCTTTATCCAACTTGTTTTCACCTGCATATCTTCGTATTTACACGCACAATGTTGATTGTTGAAGACAGAAGTTGTATTGCATACTTTATTTCATTATAATCTTAATGTTTTTGTAAAACTCTAATTAACCACACATTACTGAGGGCTTCTAATACAACAAACATAAAAACAGCGGATTATTAAGGGTTTGGGTATTAGGTATGAAGCTCCCTGGTTTGAACCCTGGCAACTTTTGTTTGACATGTTTCTTGCACCTTTTCATCCTGTGGTGACTACTCTATTTGGAGTATCTCAGCCCCTGAGAATTTACACTTGTTTGATTTCTTTCAAAC
Source organism: Dysidea avara (assembly GCF_963678975.1). Taxonomy (NCBI): domain Eukaryota; kingdom Metazoa; phylum Porifera; class Demospongiae; order Dictyoceratida; family Dysideidae; genus Dysidea; species Dysidea avara. The sequence continues at coordinate 40,827,958 of NC_089274.1, forward strand.
TACCCAAAGATGCTGCTATAATGGTTTACCTATCTGTATTTTATGACAGTTTTTACATCGTACCCATATGCAATTTACCATATAGCTATGATTTTTCACATAATTAAACATCCATATCATAACCTTGTAAATATATTTGTAGAGTGAATTCACCCTTATATGCCATCTGTCAATTTTGAAGGCAATCCAGCTAACAGTAATAGCAATTTTTGCAAAGTGTGTAAAAAATGGCTTCTATTTAAGATGAAAAAAATGAACCAAGATTCAAAACTTTGGCTGCCCATATCTGGTTCATTACTCTACTTGCATAGTGGGAAGTTATAATGCAAAAAATGGTATGTAGCTGCTCATGGGTGAAAATTGCAATTGAAGGGGTCAGCGGGAAAGGGGACATGTGCCATTTTAGATTTTTTCATCTCTTAAAAATGAAATGGATCATTTAAGGCATGTGAATAATGTTGTTAAGTAAACAACAGAATTAAAAGTTCAAGGCGGTCTCAAATTTATTTTTTGAAAAATTACAACAATTCAATTATGACCCAAAATGCTATTTAATGCCCACCACATGGTCACCTTATTTTTCAAATGGCACTTGTCCCCTTTTGCTGCTGACCCCTTCAATTATACCCACAGAGTGACGTACAAATACACACCACTATGTGTTTTGATATATATTTGTGTGTGTTGTGTGTGTGTGCGTGCGTGCGTGCGTGCGTGCATGCGTGCGTGCGTGCGTGTATGCGTACATGCATGTGTGCGTGCGTGCATGCGTACGTGTGTGTGTAGTGTGTGTGCGTGTGTGTGTGACATACATTCATGAGTGCATGTATGCGTGTGTGTGTGACATACATTCATGAGTGCATGCATGCATACATGTGTGCTTGCGTGTGTATGTGCGCAATTGTGTTATGAATGTGTGGGTGTGGACTGTTTCCCCAGTTTACGTCAAGTCATCATTTAAACAGCTAGGTAGATCAAGCCGTAACCTCAATAGGTACCTAGTGTTAACTGGGGAAGCTCTACATGTTTCAAAACCAGGTGAGGTTCAAGTGGGACTTCGGGTGCTCACACTTCACCTGTGAGCCATGTTACAGCCTCTTACTACTCCAGGATTTTCCAGCACTGACTCTTAGGCACCTGAGTAGTGCACAGGTTGCCCGGTCAACTGAGTAGGCTTGATTGTTTATACAGAAGCTGAAGCTTTGCTTTGTGTGTGCGTGTGTGATTTAAAATGATTATACAGGTGTATATATCTCTTACTTGCTAGTATTGTGTAATCAAATAATATGGTATCTATCTGTTGGCTTTTAAATTGCTATACAAACTATATTTTTACACCTTGCCAAATTGTCCATTGTTTGACATATGTACATATATGAATCATTTTGTTTGCCTGTTTAAAGCTGTTTTAGAACTTCCTTCCCTATTGTACCCCATTGTAGAGCTGTACCAAGCTGCAGCAATGTTCTTCACTATTCACTTCTCTATAAATCTGTAGCTATAACATATGTGAACAATAATTATTATAAAATGTTGAGGCTATACTGGAAAAGGTCACCATGTGTGGGGATGGGGAAGAGAAGGATAGGACATGTACATGATGAGTTAATAGTGCAACGCACAAGGTAATATTATCTACCCTCAGTAGTTCATCACTGGGTACTTTACATCGATGCATGACTTTCTCTGGGATCTGATCGCCTTCTCTTTATTGGCCAGGCTTCTCCAAGCAGCATAATGAAGTCAATGTAGTCCAGCTAACAGGTGCATCTCATTGTATCCTTCTCACCCTGTGACACCAAATAGCATCTAATTATACAACACAGAAAATCTCAGACTTCATTGCTAACTTATGCACACAATGTCAGATTCTCATGTACATGTATCACTTGCCAATATACAATGTATTAAGCAGAATATGATACTCTTCTCTGTAGCCTATGATGCAATGACATCATCAGAACTACTGACTACATATCACAGAATGCAGGATTCCTATCCTTATTACCATAGACTGCAGTCAGTAGACGAGATGAAATCGGTAAGCAACATAATGAGTTTGATTATATAGTAGGAACATTTGTAATAAAAACTCTGACTAGATCATAATAGTCAGTGTATAAATATATAATGTAATCCATATGATGCCATTGTGAAAACCTTTAAAGAGGGGTATTACCATTAAGTAATTGATGTAATATCATGAGAAAATCATGTAATATCATGAGAAAATCATGTAATATCATGACCTTTGTACAAAAACTGTACATGATAGTGTTTCACTCAATAAAAAACTTACATGCAGTAACATCTGTGAAAAATGGTGCGGTCAGATAGCCTAGTATGAAAAGATTTGATATGAAAGTTGGCTGCCAAGAAATGGCTGAAATGGCTGCATTTCTTGGCTGCCAAATTTGATTCACATCTTTTCAAATACCTTATTCAGCCACACCATTTTCACAGATTGGCTGTTTTAGATTAGATATCATTTCTTTTTGTATAGCTATGCTGATTTTTTTTCTACAGGTAAAGAGAGAAACTAGATTTTAAGAGACGTTTATACATTGCTGAACATTACATGTATATAGATCTAACTGCTCTCTTAAAATGCACTTGGTACATGCATTGGTTTTCACTTCATAACTCGTGGATATTAAACAGATTTCCATTACCAAAGGTGTTTATACCTTGATAGTTACCTAAAAAAATTCAACTAAGTGATTTAAGTAGTAAGTGTGACAACAAATTGCAGTGAGGTTGACTGCTCTATTAGAGTATCTCAATGATCACATGACTCTCATGTTACTCCATGTATAGTATAAAAGATGAACACATAATTATTTACAATCATATGTATAATATTTTTTCTGCCAATAATAATATGGTCAATGCTTTAAAAGGTCTCACCTTTCCTTCATGATGACTTATTACATGCCACTCAAGCAGCCTTAAATGCTTTCATCAAGTTCTTTCAATGGACTATTAAAATTCTTTGCTGTGATTGACTAATATTTACCTTCTGATGCCTTCAGACAAGTACAATTTAACCATTTAACCATGTTGTGTTAATTTCTTTACTATGTGATGTTGCCTAAACCCCAGATATATCTTTTCACATGTTCAAAATTGTTCTCTTCTTTTTTCTTATATAATAATTTGCTAATAGACTTGTTCTGTGTGTAGGAAAAGTATATTATTTCTATTCTGCGGATCATGTACAGTGTTAGGGAAGTTACGTTTTAAAAGAAACTAATTACATATTACATATTACTTGCAACTGAACTATTTAGTTACAGTTACATATTACCCAAAAAAATAAAGTAACTATAATAATATTACATATTATATTACTTTGTGTCCGCAGCCTTAAGCTGTCACTTGTGAAACTACCACCTTATCACGTGACATGATTGCGTTGTTGGACAATGTGCAAATCTTGGTTATAAGTAAAAAGCAGCTCAGTCAACAGGCTTCATTACTTCGTCGTGGCTAGGCATTATTCAGTGGATTACTAACGAGATAAGTAACTTCGTTACTTATAGTAATAATATTATGTAATATTAGACTAGCTACAGCAACTATATTACTTAGGTAACGTGTTACATTTGTAAGTAAAATAACTTGAGTTATATTACCTGTTTTTATAGCGTAGTTCATTATATTACTTAGTTACCACAACGCGTTACCCCCAACATTGATCATGTAATGTCCCTAACTTTCATAAAAAAGAGCTAAATTATATGTGCTCCATAAGAAAGTCAATATCTAAGTATCCACACATGTATGATAAAAAATTTTCATGTGCACAGTGTTCAGAGATCGGCTACAACTGAATCCTGTGTGCTGACAATCATTCACTGTGCTGTTATTATTGTAGCAATTCAGTGGATCTTATATGGCTATCAGTGAAGAAGTAAGTTTGTATATATGTATGTATGTATTAATTGATGTCACTTTGTTGTGCAGTATGATCCTATTGAGGTCCCATTTAGAACACCCTGTACTGATTTGGTTGAAATATCTGCTCAATTATCTAACTTGGAAATATCTCCTACATCTGTTGAGTAAGTCTCTTTGTACATGTGTTTTGTGTTCCATAAGAACTAACTATGACGTCTGCTAAGGTTGGGCAAGGAGATTGGGTCAGGACAGTTTGGAACAGTGTTCCATGGAGTATGGAATCATGATGATCAAGTTGAACAAGTTGCTGTTAAGATATTACATGATGGAGCAACAGAAATGGACAGGATCAAATTACTAAAGGAGGCAGCCATTATTGAACAGTTTTCACATGCTAACATTGTTAAGTTGTGTGGAGTTGTGATCAGTGAAGACCCAGTAAGTGTGGGGTACCCACATTTGTATGTAGGCTATGTACATATACACTGGATGTATATATGACCCGTGCATTAATTTATTCACCTACACGTGTACGCATGTTTACATGTTTATGCATGAGACACACAAAAACACAGAGTAGCTTTCTGCTGCTGTTGTCCAGTGGAACACTGAGTCACCTGTGCATCACTGCATTACTTGGGTGTTACAAGTCAGCCCAAGTAAATTCTTCTGGGGTTAAGACTAGCACCCCCACAGGAGGCTGTGCCATGTTTCAGGGTGGTCTATCACCTGTTATATGTGATACATAAACAGTTTGTAGCATTACGTAACACAAGGTATCCATTAGCACGACTGACAACTGCATAGGTTCTACCTCAGTTTATAAACAAGCCGGTATCTACACACACGCACGCACACACGCACATACACACGTGCACTCACTATATGCACCGCACTCACATAGGATATAGGATTTACTGGTTTCCGAAAATCAGTAAACATTTTAATAACAATTAAAGGTGTCATATTACTCTGTTAAAGCACTTGACCCTTATTATATTATTTCATAATTTCTGTCTCAAATCCCATCCATTGCTTCAAGGCCTGAATTATAAGTATGACCAGTACCTGCTATGTCTGCCCCAGTTATATTATCCTCAATCTTTGTGTTAAGGGTACTTTTACATGTATATCTGTCCTAAACTTAACTTTTACTTGCTATGGTGAAATCCTCATTCATAATTTTCCTTGTACTAGCCTGACATGCGCAGTCACTGGTTGCATTTGTAGAGTAAGTAGATGTCCTTTCATGTATACCTGTCCCTATACCTAAAAATTATCTTCTAACAGTGTAGCTGCAGGCCCGTATTGTTTGCCTTCCAATCACAAACCAACAAAGTAGAATTTCTAGAACTACTGATCACTGGCATTCAACATATCCTTGATACTGTTGTTATTTTAATTGCTGCATTCATAAGGTTATGATTTTGCTGGAGTATCTGTCTAAAGGAAACCTCTCTAACTTTTTGATTTCTATCAGACCAAAGTAAACCAAATATGTATACTCTACTTGTGGTTATATTTCTTATACTACCCCCTAGGGAAGGTGAACCTGTTGGACAGCACATCCCTCAAATGTTGTTAGGATTTGCTTGTGATGTTGGACGTGGTATGAACTACCTCAGTAACAAGTGCTTCATCCACAGAGACCTTGCTGCCAGAAATGTCATCCTCACTGAAAATAATGTTTGTAAAGTGAGTGATCATATATTAATAGTGTGCAGATATACACACATGATACTACATCACAGGTTGCCGACTTTGGCATGTCAAGGGACTTAGAAAATGACCACTATTATGTAACACAAGGTGGATTTGTGCCTTTCAAGTGGACAGCTCCTGAGGTACATACACACCCTGTGACTACTGTCATTATTTTGTTACATCATATTATTAGGCACTTTTATATCGGACATACACAACAGCCAGTGATGTGTGGAGTTATGGTATCCTCTTGTATGAGATGTGGAGTCTTGGACAAAAGCCATATGAAGATTATGATAACACTGAAGTTAGTTGACTAATAATCCCAGTAATAAGATTTGTACACACAATATACAGGTATTGGATAAGCTAGAGAAAGGCTATAGACTACCACCACCCCCAGGGTGTCCACGAGAAATCTATTGTGTTATGATACAATGCTGGTACGCATAATACATTTCATCATGTTGCAACAATGTTTACATATTTATACCATCTCCAAAGATTGCCATACAGCAGAATACATACATATATACATAGTAGGGCTGAAACAATCATGGTGTTTTAGTATTTAAGAGTACATACATACATACATACATACGTACATGCGTACATACGTACATACATACATACACACATACATACATACATACACACATACATACATACATACATACATACATACATACATACATACACACATACATACATACTTACATGCGTACATACGTACATACATACATACATACATACATACATACATACATACATACATACATACATACATACATACATACATACATACATACATACATACATACATACATACATACATACATACATACATACATACATACATACATACATACATACATACATACATACATACATACATACATACATACATACATACATACATAATGGAAAGTTTATTGTTATTTTAGGAATCCACAGCATAAACTCAGGCCAACCTTCTCTAATGTATTGCGAGTGATGTCACAACCATCCTATGTGTTATTCCACTGGTTTGAGGAGGACAAACAAGCTGCTGGATCTAAATGTGATGTAATAGGAGCTCCAATAGAGGCTGGTCATAGTTTATATCCTGACTTGCAGAATATATACAGATAATTTTATTCAAGCATGTAAAATTTAGCAAGCACATGTATATCAGTATATTACATATTAAATATGGGTATTGAGTTACCAGGGGATTTCAGTGATTTCCAAAATTAATAGTTAAGCGAGCTTAAGAAATCAATTTTAAGATATCACAAGTAATGATGTGAACAGATCTATAGTGATGCACTAATGATGTTTTTGCAGTTTTCATTTATCTTTTTTGAAAAGCACAGATATAATCATTGCAACAGTACTTGAAATATTATGTGTATAGCAGTAGCTATATACACTTTACACATGTTTACTCATTCAATTTCACTGTAAATGTATTTAATTTAACTGTCTGGTTTAGAGTGTAGCACACCTTGATTTGTTGATATGAAGGGTGTGGTATTGTGTCTACACATTAATGCTATTACATTATTTATCACATATTTATGAATTATAGCAATATGACCAGTCAGTTTGAACATGATTTCCTACACCAGGTGTGGATCCAGGATTTCCCAAGGGAAGTGTTAAGCTAGAAGAATCTATAGTGGGGCCAGCTAAAAAGGTTGATACAACTAGCAATGCAGTGTGAGAAGCGGCACACTCAACATGAGGAGCATGCTTTATCTAGTTCATTTGGGAGCATGCCCTTACAGGAAAATTTTGCAAATTTAGTATCTGGGATTGAATTTGGCAATATTAACTGAAATATATTGAATAAGTATTGTGAGCCATGCACTCTAAGTGAAATCATTATTTTATAGCAGTGGTAACTAGCTTTCATATAAAGGGCACACACAGCATACATACTGCTGCATGGTTTGAGTTCAAAGTTGAAGTTCAAGGGGTGTAGCTAGGAGCTTAATGATGCATGGATGTTCTATTAGAGTAATTTGATTTGTTTGCAGTTTTACCCTTTTCCTGTTGATTCCTAGAAGAGATTACCACTTCTCACTCTTGTACTCCATACTTTCATTGTCCATGTATGCTTTAGCTGTACTGTGGCTTCTACTATCTTTCTAGCTAGTACCACATAGTAAAAATTTGGCAGAGTGCTTCAGCCCTCCACCTTTGTACGCATTATAGTCACAAATCACATTAGTTGGACTAATGATAAACTAGTTAGCCTTGGTCAATCCATACACTTAAATTTGCACCTCTAGGAATTCACTGTTTCCTTGTCACTACTAAGATTGGTGAATGCTCTAGCTATAATAGGCTGGAAACACTCTAATTGAGCAATCAGTTTACTCATGTTTATTTCTGTGACACAATGGCTGAACACAGGCCAGGTATCATAAAGAAAATGAACCTACACAGACCCTGAATATATACTGGCAAAGAATCCATGGTTAGATAGTGTTTCTTACCATAATTTCCAAATTTTAAATCAAGTACCAGGTCTATATCTAGTGATAGAACATGCTACACTTTAAAGTGTGCCTCATAATGCAGAGGTGCTAGGGTGAGTTGCTATACAAAAAACAACAACATATGTTCACATATGGTAAAGGAAAATCTAGGATTGCTGCTTTAATTGGTATGATACCATAAAGACGATTATTGAAAAAGTAAAAACTGACTCAACTGCTGTATCATCATTTATACATATAAACAGTATTCCTTGTGTGTAGTAATTTTAGCATTGCATATTATGTCTTAAAAATTATAAATTAAGTTTTATTTAGTAGTACATTAACAGTAACACAGAGAGTGGATAGTGTGTTAGGGGACTGTTAAGAATAAGTTAGAATTTTTTTTCAGCATTTGGGAAATTTGTGGTATGGAGAACTATACGCACGACCAATAAATGAGACTGAGTTCTCCATCTTGACACACAAGTATGATTTTATTCAAGTGCTAAAGACATATTTGTGTTCATAAAAGAAACAACAAAATCATTGAAAATTCAGTGCAGCAGTCAAATCACTAACAGCATCCTTCATCTCCTCATCCAACATGTATAGTAATCCTAGGGAAGAGCAAATGATGTAACATTATCCACAATAATACATATTTTTTAAACATTGTAAAATTAAAAAATGAAGTAGGGATCTATGCAACAAAAAGTAGTGAAACAAGAGATGAATGATGGTATTACAGCATAGCCCAGTGGGAAAGTCCCTACTTTGGCACATTAGCTATATTTTGCTCAATGCCAAAGTAGGGACTATGCTGTAATACCATCATTCATCTCTTGTTTCACTACTTTTTGTTGCGTAGATCCCTACTTCATCCTTTTTTAAATTTACAATTTTTAAAAAATACTAGTTCATTTAATTTTTGTTGTAGTACAGTACTACAATGTAACTTGTGACTGTTCTATTAGAATATCATACTTGACTGTTGTATTAGAGTGACTGTTGTATTAGAGTATATCTCAAGTCAGCCAATAGGTGA